>NC_053157.1:236916663-237216663 GCF_016835505.1 Polypterus senegalus | reverse complement strand
AAACGGGTGGCCATATTGGCAGGCTCGGTTTGTACTGATCAGTCATTTTCTAACCTGCTTAGTCCTGCTTTGCTAGAGCCTATCCCAATGAGCACAGAGCACAAGGCAGGAACAAACACCCTGGACAGGCTGCCAGCCCTAATCACTGCCCACTTTTATTATTTCCACTATAATATGGGCAAATGAAGCCTGCAGTAGGCAACTTAACAGTTGATTAAAGAACAGCAGCAATGAGGAGGACGACGACCCAGCGATTCCACTCGGGGCCATCGGCCCTTCAGCTGCTCACGCTGTGCTGTTTCGGTTCAGACATTCCCTCCATGGGCGGCCAAATCAACTCTGACAGCCTTGTATTCAAGGGCTGACCCACTGACGGCCCTGTCTGCCATTCAATCCCGTACCTCGACAGCCCGTTAAGTTAGCGGGCATCACGATGACGGCATTTACACTGCACATGCTGCTCTGCTATTCTGCGTGGAGTGACATATTATTTATTTATTTATTTATTTTATAACCGTCAGCAATGACGATGTGTCAGACCTGCTTATTTTTCTGCTTCATTTTTGAAAGCACTGTGCGAATAAAGAATAAATAAATAAATAAATAAGATTTGGCGGTTTGCATATTTCAGGCATTTTGAAACTGCATGGGGCAAACGATTCCGTCACCTTGAAAAACTCCAAGCCTAAAGAGTTTGATTTTACAGTATGCTGGGTAACGCGGTCTAACGCAGGGTACTCAGCTCCGGTCCTGGGGGTCTGCGTTTAGGTGCAGTTTTTGATTGAACCAAAGTTTTTTTTAATTCAACCCCATTATATTTACTACTAAAGCTTCTTGGGATTTGTTTTGGTTAGCTCGTTTGTTAAAATTCACAACCCTCACTGGCCTGTTTGGAGGTTTCAGTGCTGCCATTTTGGTTTTGCTAACTGCCCATTTACCTAAACAGCCATCAGTTAACAATGAGGGGGCAAATGAGAAAAGAGCCGCCCTTTTATTTAAACCTGTGCACCCTTCATCATGAAGTATCTGCGTCAACGCAGAGAAAGAAAGAAAGAAAGAAAGAAAGAAAGAAAGAAAGAAAGAAAGAAAGAAAGAAAGAAAGAAAGAAAGAAAGAAAGAAAGAAAGAAAGAAAGAAAGAAAGAAAGAAAGAAAGAATTTTGGTTCTGGCCCACAAAACATGTGGATAAACATTCTCCGAAAATGAAAAATCTACAGTGTGATACAAGATTTGTCCAGGAAGAATGAAAGCACAAACAAGCCGTAGAATTTAGGATTTGTAGTGCATGTAGCAATGAAATGAATTAGTACAAATAGTTGTGAGGAGCCATCTGTTAGAATGACAAATGCAATGCATAGGTGCAATTTGTAAAAGCAGTGTTGATGCACCATCTGTTGGAATGCAAAATGCAATGCATAGGTCCCTGCTATATGCCGTTTGGTATAGGAGTCATAACAGCAGTGTTGATGTTTCTAATGTGCCATCTATTGGAATGCCATATGTAATGCATATGTCTCTCCCATATGCCATTCGGTATAAAGAACTGTAAAAGCAGTGATGATGTTTCTAATGTGCCATCCGTTTGAAAGGACAAATGCAATGCATATGTCCCTGCTATATGTCATTTGGTATGGGATTCATAAAAGCAAAGTTGATGTTTCTAATGTGCCATCTGTTGGAATGCCAAATGCAATACATAGGTCTCTGCTACATGCCATTTGGTGTGGGATTCATAAAAGCAGTGTTGGTGTTTCTGATGTGCCATCTGTTGAAATGCCAAATGTAGTGCAGTTGGACTACAGGCTGGCCTGGTCAGAGAACACAAAGGCTCTGTTCAGGGAGGGGCAAAGTCGGCACTCTTTTCTGAGGATGCTCGGCTCCTTTAGCACATGCAAGAAACTCCTGCAGATGTTCTATCAGTCAGTGGTTGCCAGTACTCTCTACTATGGTTGGCAGTTTTTTTTTTTTTTTTTGGTGGTGGATGTTTGCAAGAGAAATGCTGAGTGTATTGACGAGCTAATCAGGGTAACAGGATCTGTGGTTGGCATGGAAATGGACTCTCTGGTGACAATGGAAGAGAGGAGGACACTAGGCAAGCTGCTGCCTATTATGGACAACGAACATCACCAACTATACACCACCATAATTAAGCAGGATAAGTTTAGTTAGTGGTAGGCTGCTATCACAGAACTGCAATGCGGACAGATACAAGAGATGTTTTTGTCACCAGAGCCATTAGACTCTTTAACTCTTCTCAAATGGAGAGGCAAGTTGGTGGTTGAGTTATGGGCCTGCTACTCCTTCCCTGCTCATGAGCTATACTAGTGACTCTCTGGTGACAATGGCAGAGAGGAGGACTCTGGGCAAGCTGCACTACATCTGATATCTCACTACCTGGTCACTACTGTAAAACCCTCTTTTCATAATGTGTCACTTTAAACGTGTCATCCATTCAGTATAAAGCCTTCTCACTTTATTTTACTTTTAATTTAATATTATGTCACTTAAGTATTTGTCACTTTCTTATTATGTGCCACCTGTCACTTTGGTGGTAGTTTTATTTGCACAATTCCAATTGCAGTGGCATTATTGTAGGTACCACCTATAGTACCTTGATTGGACTATAAGATTACAACCCCAGGGTGCTTACTTAATATTATTTGTATAAGGTGTCCTTAAATGTTTATATCTAACCTGGTATAATTTGTAGCTACTGGTACCGCGACAGAGCCTGAAGGAAATCTATCTCTCTATCTAGTATATAGCGCCTTTCATATATATCTATTATTTAGTGCCTTTCATATATCTCTAGTAAATAGCACCTTTCAAAACTCTCTAGTATATAGTGTCTTCATCTCTCCCTCTAATATATAAAACACCTTTCATATCTCTCTCTATCTAGTATATAGTGCCTTTCATCTCTCTCTCTCTCTATCTAGTATATAGTGCCTTTCATATCTCTCTCTATCTAGTATATAGTGCCTTTCTTCTCTCTCTCTCTCTCTCTCTCTATCTAGTATATAGTGCCTTTCATATCTCTCTCTCTCTATCTATCTAGTATATAGTGCCTTTCATATATATAGTGCCGTTTCATCTCTCTCTCTATCTAGTATATAGTGCCTTTCATATCTCTCTCTATCTAGTATATAGTGCCGTTCATATCTCTCTCTATCTAGTATATAGTGCCTTTCATCTCTCTCTCTATCTAGTATATATTGCCTTTCATCTCTCTCTCTCTCTCTATCTAGTATAAAGTGCCTTTCATATCTCTCTCTATCTAGTATATAGTGCCGTTCATCTCTCTCTCTATCTAGTATATAGTGCCTTTCATATCTCTCTCTATCTAGTACATATTGCCTTTCATATCTCTATCTGTGGTGTTATGGGTCCACAGCTCGTGGAGAAAAGGCCATTGATTTTAAATAAATAATCACCGCACCGAGGCGGCCGTGAGGGCGCGTTATAGCGAGCAGCCGGGCAGTCGTCGATGTGGGCGTTTCTCACAGTGTGCACAGGTGAGGAACTGCCCACGCTTGTGATTGCTCCGTGGCTAATGCTGCAGCGGTGATGGCCCCTCACGTTTTTAAAAGAAGCGCAAGTCGGTTGGGGAGAGAGAGAGAATCGATTGGAGAGAAAGGAAAGGAGAGGACGGAGGTTACAGGAGCGTGGAAGCAAGCGGTGCAGGAGAGAGACGGACACGCTGAGCGTGTGGTGAGCGCAGCGATCGAGCCGTGGGCAGCTGCGAGGAAGCTAGGTGTTAGGCCGACACCCAGGTGTTTGTGTAGATGTCGCTCCCGCTGAGCGATCTGGTAGCGGGAGTGACAAGGTGAAAGCGACGGGCCGCAGAGAGGCCATGGAAAAGGCAGCGAAGTCGGAGACTTGGTGATGGAATCCCCCAACGTGGGCGACCTGGCCGTTGAGGGTAATCAAGTCTCGGGGACTGGGATGAGTGCCAGACCGAAGCCAGGGATCGGGAGGTCTCCAGTCTCGAGCGTGTGATGTAGGAGGGCAGCTGCAGAGAGCGTCTTGCCTGCTGCTAAGCCCGTACGGGATAAGCAGGTGAGACGCATACAGAAAATAGGCACCGGATTGTGTTAGTGTTTTAAGATTGATTCCATAAGAAGATTTAACCTCCGATTTTAAGGATTGTTTTTTCTATTGAGTTTTAACCCCCACGTGTTCTTTTAATGGATTATTTATTTTATTGAAGATCTGCACTATTTATTGGAACACTGTTTTTGATTTGATGGACAATTATAAATAAAAGCACTTTTGCACTTTTTACCTTCCCCTTGCTAAGATGCTCAATTATTGCCTTCACTGACTAGCTCACTCGGCAACATTATCGACGGTGTTGGGTTCGAGTGCTTCCAATAGCAAAGGGAGTGTGGAGCCAGAACCCACATCGTCACACTATCTCTCTCTCTATTATATAGCATCTTTCATATCTCTATCTAGTATATTGCCATTTCATATCTATCTAGCATATAGCGCCTTTCATATCTCTATCTAGTATATATTGCCTTTCATATCTCTCTCTCTCTTTCTATCTAGTATATAGTGCCTTCCATATCTCTCTTTCTATCTAGTATATAGTGCCTTCCATATCTCTCTATCTAGTATATAGTGCCTTTCATAGCTATCTATCTGTTAATGTCTGTGATGTGCCATCTGTGGGAATTAGAAATGAAAATGCTTGGGATGCATCATCAGTTTGGAATGACAGAGACACAGTAACCGGACACGTATTTTTCTATTATGATGGATACGAGACAGTCCCGTATTATCATGGACGGAATGCAGCCCCTATTCCCCGCGTCTATACGGGATGACCTCCAGATACTCCATCCGATGTGTAAACGCTACTTGGCAGAACGTCCTTCTGAAATTTCAAAGCAGATGCCCCGCACTTTTGGCAAATCCGTCAAGCAGTAAACTCGGGCTGATTGGCAATCACGGGTTACGAGCGGCTTAACACGGCAGCCTAAGGACTCAACGTGAACACAAACGGAGAGTGGAAGTGTGTAGCGGCCGGAGTGCCGCTCGTCCCTAAAACTGTTAAGACTTCTGCAGACCGCCGCGACTCCTCACCATCTTCTTCCTCGTTCTGTCGGCGTAACCTCCGCCCCCACGTTACCTTTCCGCCTTCCCGACAGACCCCGTCCCGCTGCGCTTTTCACCCCCGATCGATGCTCACCGACACTCCTTCTTTTCCTCCTCCTTCTCCTCGCCGCTTTTCTCTTCTTCGGTTCGCTTTTGTACCTACAACGAGTGAAGACGCAAGCCTCGTATGGCAGTCGCAGCCGTCAAACAAGTGGAAGAAAACGCGACATGAAAGAGCAACTCGCTGGTGAAAAGTGAGAGCAGCTCCTAAACACTGCCATCTGCTGCACGGAGGCCGGATTGCTTTTTCAGGTTTCTCTCATCTGCGGTGTGTTCCGAAGGTCCGTTCGCTTCTTTCCAACACGAGTAACATTTTAGAAATCCGAGCGGTTTTAACTTAGTTAGTCGAGAAATCCCAGTTGCTCTTTTTGAGCTCGAAAAATTGTATTTTGCTATCGTGGATAGTTGCGTTATTATGGAAGTAAGTTAGAAATAAAAATACATGATTTGTTGTGCATTGATCCTTACCAAATTGAAATACTGATTGACTGAAATGCACTATTTAATAGACGGATGGATATACATACACACATCTACACACACATTCTATATATATATATATATAAATGTCAATGTGTGTACCTGTATGTAGGTCCATAAATATTTGGACAGAGACCACTTTTTTCTCATTTTGGTTCTCTACATTACCACAATGAATTTGAAATGAAACAACTCCGATGCAGTTGAAGTGCAGACTTTCAGCTTTAATTCAGTGGGTTGGTCAAAACGATTGTATAAAAATGTGAGGCAACTTAAGCATTTTTTTAACATTTTAGGGGCTCAAAAGTAATTGGACAAATTAAATAACTGGAAATCAAATGTTCATTTCTAAAACTTGGCTGAAAACCAATGCCAGCCTGAAGTCTTGCACTCGTGGACATCACCAGATGCTGGGTTTCCTCCTTTTGAATGCTCTGCCAGGCCTTTACTTTCAGTTGCTGTTTGTTTGTGGGCCTTTCTGTCTGAAGTTTAGTCTTCAACAAGTGAAATGCACGCTCAGTTGGGTTAAGATCAGGTGACTGACTTGGCCATTCTAGAATTTTTCACTTCTTTGCTTTAAAAAACTCCTGGGTTGCTTTGGCTGTCTGTTTTGGGTCATTGTCCATCTGTATCATGAAACGCCACCCAGTCATTTAGCTGGATTGGAGCAGACAAGATGTCTCTGAACACCTCAGAATTCATTCGGCTGCTTCTGTCCTGTGTCACATCATCAATAAACACGAGTGTCCCAGTGCCACTGGCAGCCATCACACTGCCTGACTCCACCGTGTTTTACAGATGACATGCTGTGCTTTGGATAATGAGCTGTTCCACGCCTTCTCCATACTTTTTTCTTGCCTTCATCATTCTAGTAGAGGTCGATCTTGGTGTCATCTCTCCTAAGAATGTTTTTCCTGAACTGTGTTGGCTTTTTTAGATGTTCTTTAGCAAAGTCCAATCTAGCCTTTCTGTTCTTGAGGCTTATGAGTGGCTTGTACCTTGCAGTGCACCCTCAGTATTTACTGTCATGCAGTCTTTTCTTTCTGGTAGACCTGGATATCATCGATACGCCGACCCCCTTTGTGTCTGAACACCTCGGAATTCATTCGGCTGCTTCTGTCCTGTGTCACATCATCAATAAACACGAGTGTCCCAGTGCCACTGGCAGCCATACACGCCCATGCCATCACACAGCCTCCACCATGCCAAGAAAGAGCAACACAGATGAGATGTTTGCTCTGAGGATGTTGATGGAGAAGTTTAGAGAAGGCTAGAAGGAGTTGCATTGTGTCTTTGTGGACCTGGAGAAAGCAAATGACAGGGTGAGTGAGAGGAGTTGTGATATTGTATGAGGAAGTCGGGAGTGGCAGAGAAGTACGTAAGAGTTGTACAGGATATGTACGAGGGACGTGTGACAGTGGTGAGGTCTGAGGTAGGAGTGACGGAGGTGGGATTACATCAGGGATCGGCTCAGAGTCCTTTCTTATTGTCAATGGTGATGGACAGGCTGACAGACAAGATTTGACAGGAGTCCCCGTGGACTGTGATGTTTGCTGATGACATTGTGATCTGTAGGGAGAGTAGGGAGCAGGTTGAGGAGACCCTGGAGAGGTGGAGATATGAGAGGAGAGGAATGAAGGTCAGTAGGACCACCAAGACAGAATACATGTGTGTGAATGAGAGGAAGGTCAGTGGAATGGTGAGGATGAGGGAGTAGAGTTGGTGAAGGTGGTGGAGTTTAAATACTTGGGATCAACAGTACAGAATAATGGGGATTGTGAAGAGAGTGCAGGCAGGGTGGAGTGGGTGGAGAAGAATGTCAGGAGTGATTTGTGACAGACGGGTATCAGCAAGAGTGAAAGGGAAGGTCTACAGGACGGTAGTGAGACCACCTATGTTATATGGGCTGGAGATGGTGGCACAAGAGACAGAGCTGGAGGTGGCAGATGCTAAGATTTGCATTGGGGATGGACAGGATTAGAAATGAGGACATTAGAGGGTCAGCTCAGGTGGGACGGTTGGGAGACAAAGCCGGAGAGGCGAGATTGTGTTGGTTTGGACATGTGGAGTGGAGAGATGAGGGGTATATTGGGAGGAGTGTGCCAGGGAAGAGGAAAAGAGGAAGGCTTAAGAGAAGGTTTATGGATGTGGTGAGAGAGGACATGCAGGTGATGGGGGTGACAGAGCAAGATGGAGAGGACAGGAAGATATGGAAGAAGATGATCTGCTGTGATAACCCATAACAGGAGCAGCCGAAACAAGAAGATGTAGATTTTTTGTTTTACTTTTATTTTCAACCTAATTTTCATTCTGCTTTTCCGGGTGTCCTGGTTATTTAATTGATTATGTACTAATTAGAGGAAGACACTGAAGTCGTTGCTGCTTTCATCATCCTGGGTGTCTGCTGTGCTGGCTGTTAATTACCACTGTTAGGGTTAAATAAAGGGAGCAAACTGCACAGGAAAAAAGGAAAACAATAGAATGACAAAAGAGATTTAAGCATTTATAGCGTTAGGAAAAAAATAGAAATATTTCTAAATGTCTTCTTAATGTAAAAACAAAAAACAAAAAAAAAACATACCGTTATATTTTACTAAATGCTGAACGAGAGGAGAGTAAAAGAGGCCAGCTACTGAAATGAGATCAGTTGTTATCAATCATCACCTCGGGTTGGAACAAAAACCTGCAGCCACAGGGGGTCCTCCAGGATCGAGTCTGGGAAACACGGCTGTGGTGTTCGGGTTTGGTTGCAGCTTTGCTCTCAGTGACCTTAGGATCCACTTGGACTATAAAACAGTTAGAAACCGGGATCAACTTGCAGAGAAGCCTAATTATTAGTTTTGGAAATTGTGTGCCACCTTGTAGGAATTGTCACAGTTGGGATACAGAAACACCGGGATTGAAATTTTATTGGACACTATATAAGGATAAAATACCCAATACAAACCAGATTTTGGAAATATAAATGTAGGTGGTAAAATACAGGTGCTGGTCATTAAATTCGAATATCATGACAAAGTTGATTTATTTCAAAAATTGAAACTTGTATATTCGATTCATTCATTACACACAGACTCATGTATTTCAAATGTTTATTTCTGTTAATTTTGAGGATTATAACTGACAACTAATGAAAGTCCCAAATTCAGTATCTCGTAAATTAGAATATCAATTAAGACCAATGTAAAAAAGGATTTTTAGAAATGTTGGCCAACTAAAAGGTATGAACATGAAAAGTCTGAGCGTGTACAGCACTCAATATTTAGTTGGCCTGGATTACTGCAGCAATGCGGCGTGGCATGGAGTCGATCAGTCTGTGGCACTGCTCAGGTGTTATGAGAGCCCATGTTGCTCTGATAGTGGCCTTCAGCTCTTCTGAATTGTTGGGTCTGGCGTATTGCATCTTCCTCTTCACAATACCCCATAGATTTTCTATGGGGTTAAGGTCAGGTGAGTTTGCTGGCCAATCAAGAACAGGGATACCATGGTCCTTAAACCAGGTACTGGTAGCTTTGGCACTGTGTGCAGGTGCCAGGTCCTGTTGGAAAATGAAATCTGCATCTCCATAAAGTTCGTCAGCAGCAGGAAGCATGAAGTGCTCTAAAACTTCCTGGTAGATGACTGCGTTGACCTTGGACCTCAGAAAACACAATGGACCAACACCAGCAGATGACATGGCACCCCAAACCATCACTGACTGTGGAAACTTTACACTGGACCTCAAGCAACGTGGATTCTGTGCCTCTCCTCTCTTCCTCCAGACTCTGGGACCTTGATTTCCAAAGGAAATGCAAAATTTACTTTCATCAGAGAACATAACTTTGGACCACTCGGCAGCAGTCCAGTCGAGACGCTTCTGACGCTGTCTCTTGTTCAAGAGTGGCTTGACACAAGGAATGTGACAGCTGAAGCCCATGTCTTGCATACGTCTGTGTGTGGAGGTTCTTGAAGCTCTGACACCAGCTGCAGTCCACTCTTTGTGAATCTCCATCATAGTTTTGTTTCACAATCCTCTCCAGGGTACAAGCGGTTATCCCTATTGCTTGTACACTTTTTTCTACCACATCTTGTCCTTCCCTTCACCTCTCTATTAATGTGCTTGGACACAGAGCTCTGTGAACAGCCAGCCTCTTTAGCAATGACCTTTGTGTCTTGCCCTCCTTGTGCAAGGTGTCAATGGTCGTCTTTTGGACAACTGTCAAGTCAGCAGTCTTCCCCATGATTGTGTAGCCTACAGAACTCGACTGAGAGACCATTTAAAGGCTTTGCAGGTGTTTTGAGTTAATTAGCTGATTAGAGTGTGGCACCAGGTGTCTTCAATATTGAACCTTCTCACAATATTCTAATTTTCGAGATACTGAATTTGGGACTTTCATTAGTTGTCAGTTAAAATCATCAAAATTAAAAGAAATAAACATTTGAAATACATCAGTCTGTGTGTAATGAATTAATCTAATATACAAGTTTCACTTTTTGAACGGAATTACTGAAATAAATCAACTTTGTCATGATATTCTAATTTTATGACCAGCACCTGTACATTAAAGAACACAAACACTTTGAAGATCTTTGGCATAGCACATTTATTAGAAAGTGTCTCGTCAACTTGGATTATGACCAGAGCTGTAATTTTGATTTATTTACACAATGTATTGCACCTTAATAAACTGCATTGGGTTGAAAACGAGGACGCTCTTCCAATTTTTATTAATGCTCTGTGCATGCTAAGGTAACAATAAAGTCTGTCTTGTGTCGTTTAGAAAGTTTTATTAAAGAGCGGCTGCTCCTTCGTGTTGTACGACTTGGTGAATTCTTGTGTGGCTGTGAGAATCGATTCCCTCATTCAGGATTCTCTGGCCCTCTGCTTCTTTATGAAAAAAAAGAAAGTTCTTTTCTCCAAACCTTCTTGGGGCGCTCACGATCAACACAGGAGTGAACCTCACTATTTAGTCGTGATGGTTGTGCGGACCTGCTGGGTTCTCTTTTCCGTTACATTTGCAGCGAGGGCTCTGCGGAGCCACTGCATTCTTTCCCAAAAACGCTTCCTTTTGTTGTATTTCTAGAATGATGGTAATGAAAAAGATATCCCAATGGGTCTGAAGTTCCTTGTACTTGTCTAATGGATCCCAACACCACTGTCCCCAATTCTGTGGCGATGTTCCACACTTCAGTATATCTCAGATTGTTTCATTTATCCCGAGGGGGTTAAATTCTCCACATTTTCTTAGTGTGCTTACTATCAAGATAGGAGTCAGCCTCACTCTTCTGCCATGACGGTCCAGTTGTGGTGTTTTATTTCTCATTCGTTAGGGTGAGGGCTTGGTGGAGCAACTGCATTATTCCTAAAAATGCTTCCTTTTGCAGTTGGTATGGAGTTATTCAATATTAACTGTGCTACCTGCCTAAGATTTGTTGAACTCTTAATAGGCTGATTTCTGTCTGTCTGGCAGTTGCACTCTTTTGGACGGAGTGAGTGTTAACATTTGCAGTGCACTTTCTATCAGTATGTATTCTGAAAGGCAAGTAGAAATAAACTGCGGTAGGACTGGCGCCCTATCCGGGATTTGTTTCTGCCTTGCGCCCTGTGCTGACTGGGATTGGCTCCAGCAGCCACCCCCGTGACCCTGTGTTAGGATATAGCGGGTTGGCTAATGGATGGATGGATGCAGAAATAAAATGTGTTGCATTTTTCATTCCAACAGATGGTGCACCACAGAAAATAGAACTGATTTTCCAAATTCCCAAACCAAATGACATAGCAAACGGACAGACACACACACACTTGTCCTTTTCTAAAGGAGGCATGTACAAAATAAACTGTGGTGGGGCTGGCACCCTGCCCAGAATTTGTTCCTGCCTTGGGCCCTGTACTGGCTGGGATTGGCTCCAGCAGACCCCAATGACCCTGTGTTAGGATATAGCGGGTTAGATAATGGATGGATGGATGCAGAAATAAAATGTGTTGCATTTTTCATTCCAACAGATGGTGCACCACAGAAAATAGAACTGATTTTCCAAATTCCCAAACCAAATGACATAGCAAACGGACAGACACACACACACTTGTCCTTTTCCCAAGGAGGCATGTACAAAATAAACTGTGGTGGGACTGGCACCCTGCCCAGAATTTGTTCCTGCTTTGCTCCCTGTGCTGACTGGGATTGGCTCCAGCAGACCCCAATGACCCTGTGTTAGGATATAGCGGGTTAGATAATGGATGGATGGATGCAGAAATAAAATGTGTTGCATTTTTCGTTCCAACAGATGGCGCACCACAGAAAATAGAACTGATTTTCCAAATGACATAGCAAATGGACAGACAGACAGACAGACACACACACACACACTTGTCCTGTTCCCAAGGTGGATGAATTTGCATCTGCTGCCAAAGCGGACTACTGTTCGGATAACGCTTTGGGAATTTGGAGCAGCTGGACAACAAGAGTTTCTCACCAAAGTAGTTCCATCCATCCATTATCCAACCCGCTATAGCAGGGGTCCTCAAACTCGGTGCTGGGGACCCCCGTGTGGCTGTAGGTTTTTGTTCCAACCAGATTCCTAATCAGTGACAACACCTTATAGCACTGATCTCATTTAATTAGCTGGTATTTTTTTTTCTTTCATTCGACATTCAGAAAAACACAGCAGTGTGATTTTAACATTTATAAGACATTTAGAAATATTTCTGCTTTTGCTAGAGATTTAAATGCTTGGCTCTCTTTTGTTGATTTCATTATACTTTGGCCTTTCTTTGTGCAGTTTTCCCCCTTCATTGTATCTTAATAATGACAACTTAAAACGAGCAGAGGAGACACGCAGACAAACAACACCGAATGATCAAAGACTGCAGCTACTTTAGAGTCGGACCAACTAATCAGTAAATAATGGATTAATTAAACAATTAGAACGCCTAGAAAAGTAGAATGAAAATCAAGATAAAAAAACTGTTAAAAAGAAAAAAAATACATTATTCCTATATAACTACTTGGTACATTTTATTTATATATATATATATATATTATATATATATATATATATATATATATATATATATATATATATATATATATATATATATATATATATATATATATATATATATAGTGGTCGAATAAATGTCACAATGTAAAAAATAAAGATTTGGGGACCGTCCCCGTATATTGTCGTCAGACAATAAGAAAATGAAATGATTCAAAGCCTTGTGAAAAAGTACAATGAACGGATTTCAAAATGGCGGTTATTTAGGAAGCAAAATGCATGTGACAGGAAATGGTTGGCGATATGGTGATGTGGCAACAGGATCCGGAAGTGAGGGGTTTTGTGGGGGCCGGAAGTGACGTCATCACTGGTGACCGGAAATGACGTCATCGTGGCCATTTTGGAACCCGGAAGTTGCAGTATTATTTTCCTTCTAGTTTTCTGTTGATGAGAGAAAAGAGCTCAGGTAAGTACCACGTGACAACCACTTATCTCGCGATGTTTTACTCACCTTTAGGCTCTTTGATTGCCTACTAATCGCCCATGTGTGACATGATATATATATATAGAGAGATTTTTTTAGCAAACTTAGTTTTCTAATTAATATATTGTTCCTTAAACACAGAACTTGAGAAATATCAGTTCACTTAATTAGCCCAGGAGTTCAATTAACTCTTTCAGGGCTGAGGTTGACTTTTGTTGAAATTCAGGGGTAGAGGACGGTAATCGGCTGTAAACTGCAACAAAACTTGCCCTTTATGTTGTAGTTCAACTCTGTTTGCTTGAAAGAAAGTTACGTAGATTTGTCGATTTGACCTCCATTCCCTGCATGTGCCAGAGATGCCAAACAGGCGCCAACAGCAACCACAGCATTTAGCAACAGACGTCTTATGTTGACTTCTCTGTGAAATCAGTGCAGAGTTATTTTGGAAAAAATATTTAGCCCTCAAAGAGTTAAAAACAGAAGCTTGTTGGAACAAAAACCTGCAGCGACAGGGGGTCTCCAGGACGGACGTTGAGAACCCCTGCACTATATCCTAACTACAGGATCACGGGGATCTGCTGGAGCCAATCCCCAGCCAACACAGGGTGCAAGGCATGAAACAAACCCTGGGCAGGATGCCAGCCCACTGCAGGGCACACACTTGGGACAATTTAGGATCGCCAAATGCACCTAACCTGCATGTCTTTGGACTGTGGGAGGAAACCCACGCAGACACGGGGAGAACATGCAAACTCCACACAGGGAGGACCCAGGAAGCGAATCCACAGGTCTCCTTACTGCGGGCAGCAGTGTTACCCACTGCGCCACCATGCCGCCCAACCAAAGTAGTTTCTTTGCTTATTAAAGTCAAGACTGAGGTAACTGTTGACTGTGACCGGAATTTTAAATCGCATATTCATCAGACCACTAGGACAGCATTCTTTCACGTTAGACCTCTTATATCATTGAAAGATGCTGAGAAATGAGCTCACGCTTTTGTTTTCAGTCGTCTAGATTACTGTAACGCACTCCTCTCAGGACCACCCAAAAAAGACATCAATCGTTTGCAACAAGTGCAGAATGCAGCTGCTAGAATCCTAACTAGGAAAAGAAAATCCGAACACATTTCTCCAGTTTTAATGTCACTACACTGGTTACCAGTGTCTTTCAGAATTGACTTTAAAACACTGCTGACGGTTTATAAAGCCTTCAATAATCTGCTCCACCTTATATATCGGAGTGTCTGACACCTTATATTCCAAATCGTAACCTTAGATCTTCAAATGAGGGTCTGCTCAGAACTCCAATAGCTAAACTTAAAAGAAGTGGTGAGGCGGGCGGCCTTCTGCTGTTAGGCACTTAAAATCTGGAATAGCCTGCCGGTAGAAATTCACCAGGCTGATACAGTAGAGCACTTTAAGAAACTACTGAAAACACATTACTTTAACACGGCTTCATTTTAGTCTAATCCTGATGCTCTGTATATTCAATTTATTATCATAACTATTCATGGTGGCTCTAAAATCTGTACTAACCCCTACTCTCTCTGCTGTTTCTTTTCCCAGTTTTCTGTGCTGGCGACCTGCGCCATCACCACCTAATCAAAGCACCGTGATGTCCCTACATTGATGGACCAAAAGCCAGAAGTCTACATGACCGTCATCATCAAGTCCTTCCATGAGAACCCTAAATACAATGAAGGCTGATCATTTGTGTTAGGTAGAACGCCTAGAGGGGGGCTGGTCAGGTGGTCTTGTGACCTTTGAACCTCTGCAGATTTTGTTTTTTTCTCTCCTCCCTGGCCATCGGACCTTACTCTTATACTATGTTAATTAGTGGTGTATTATTTTAATTCTCACTTTGTCTTTTCTTCCTCATGTAAAGCACTTTGAGCTCCATTATTTGTATGAAAATGTGCTCTAGAAATAAATGTTGTTGTATTTGTGAGAATCGTTTGCTGCATTCTGAGCAGCAATGGGGTTCCTCTTAGGGGCTCATTTCTGCTAAAGGCTTATTTTGTACTTCTAGCTAAGACAGGAACATCACTTGATAGTCATGACATTTTGTGGTTTCGCTATTCTAAAGTTGTTGCAAAGGGTTGATGTCATACTTGCATTGGCCCCTGTGAAGCTTCCTTTCGTAACAGTAATTGGCAGGATGTCTAGATGAGTCCCCACATGTCTCACACAGCTTTACTCCACATTTCACAAAACTCGACTTGCATGTCCTGATATTTTATTATTTTTTGCCTCTCCAGCGTAAATTCTCATGTGGATATTAAGACAGCTGATCTGCGAGAATCGTTTGCCACATTCACAAGTGGGGATTCTCAGCAGTTACGGCTGCCAGGGCCAATGTGGATGGAAAATCATTTAGCATTTTATTGGCATCCATAAAGTTTTGCTTCACTTTGATTTCTAATGTAGCACTGAAGATTAATTTTTCCCTCTCCATTCAAACAGCAAAAACAGGTCTCTACCTGGTGTGAATTTTTGCATGTTTCTGAAGACTTCCTTTATGGGAAAACCCTTTACCGCATTCAGAACAGACATACAGCTTCTCCTCAGAATGAATTCGTACATGCAGCCGTAGATTACTATTGAATGAGAATTGTTTGCCACATTCGGAACAGCAGTATGGCTTTTCTCCGGTGTGGATTCTTCTGTGACTATGAAGACCACTACAGTCAGAGAATCGTTTCCCACATTCAGCACAGCCATACGGCTTTTCTCCAGTATGAAGTCGTACGTGTCGTTGAAGGTTGGCCCTATGGGAAAATTGCTTGCCGCACTCTGAACAACCATATGGCTTTTCTCCAGTGTGGATTCTTGTGTGCTTCTTAAGACTGCTACTGTAAGAGAATTGTTTGCCACATTCGGAACAGCAATAAGGTTTCTCGCCAGTATGAATTCTTTCATGGCTGCGAAGGGTGCCACTGTCTGAAAATCGCTTACCACACTCAAGACAAGTATAACGCTTCTCCCCGGTGTGTGTTCTCATGTGGCACTTAAGGTGGCTTGCCTGTAAGAATCTCTTCCCACACTCGGAACAACAATAAGGTATCTCTCCAGTGTGAAGCCTGATATGGCTTTGAAGCTGGCTGATTTGTAAGAATCTTTTCCCACATTCTACACAGCAATGAGGTCTCTCTCCAGTGTGAGTCTTTAAATGCGTCTGAAGCGTAGACCTATGGGAGAACTGCCTGCCACACTCTGAACAGCGGTAAGGTTTCTCCCCAGTGTGGACTCTCACATGACTCTTGAGGTTGCTTACTTGTGAGAATCGTTTGCCACATTCTGGACAGCAATGGGGCTTTTCTCCAGAGTGAATCGTTTTGTGTGCCTGAAGATGGCTGCTGCACGAAAACACTCTGACACATTCAGAACAGGCATATGTCTTCTGTCTCATATGAATCGACTTACCTTTACAGTCCGTTTTGCTTTTGAAAGTTGTTCTGCGGTCTTGGATGGTGCCGAGATACTCTTGATCTGTACTGTTAACTTGACGTTGGCCAGCACTGACTGCTTCTGTCTGGATTGGCTTGACAGTACTAGGAGAACTGCGCTGGACAGTGGCAGCTGACATATTCTCCGATCCACTTGTTGATTTCTTCATCTTCTCATCGTCCTGCTCGTGTTGAAGTCTGCACTGAAGAGAAGTCTGAGCGAATGAAGGCGGGAAGATGCTGCCATTCTCTTGGAAATCTGAAATAGCAAAAACAGTCTAGTAAAGAGATTTGGAATAAATAAAACAAGACGGGTGGCACGCTGGTTGGGGTTACTGCCTCACCCCTCAGATTCGTTCCTAGTCTGCCACTGTCTCCCACTGTTCTCCTGCTCTCGGTTTGATTTCTGCATTTTCCCCTTATATCCCGTAGACATGTCTGCTGTGATAATCGCTTTCTGGTGTGACAGAGTGTGGATACGAGTGCCCTGACGACATTGTGATAAAAGGACAGCATGAGGTCCGTGTCCACTATAAATAATGAGAGTTTGCAGAGGAGAACAGCACTTGGAATTTCCGCATGGGATTTATACATTTTATCTAACCTAATCTAGAGTATGTTTTTTGTATCGATATTCCAATTAGCTCTTTTAGGGCGGATGTCGACTTTTGTCGACAGGAGGGGTTGAGGGCGAATGTCGACAAAAGTCGATATCCTGGGATAGAGGGCGACAATCAGCCGTTAATGGCAACAAAACTCACCGTTACGTCGCAGGCATTCCCTCTCTGCTCGGAGGATTGTTAGACTCATCGACTCGCCATCTAATCCTTGTGTGTGCGTGAGTTACGAAATGTAAATAAAGGCAAGATGGCATCGGCATCTCACGAGGGAGTGAATCAAGTACAGAAAATACTCAGCAGACGATGTTTTGCGCATTATCACCGAGTCGGACTGATGCCGCCCCAGCTGAGCGCATTCTCACAGCCGACGCATCTACGGCAAGATACGCGTGGGAGGAAAACCCAGACATTGATCTGTGGGAGCCAAACTGGCTACCGGACTTCACAAGACGGCATGGCTTGCTGTTGGACACGATGGACTGCTTCAGGCTGCTCTCTCTCCTGAGGCTGCCACTGTCAGACGAGACAAGCGGGTATGTAGAGAAATGTTTTGAATCGCGGGCTACGCTTGCACAGCATTCTCGTTTTCCAAAGTGGACACCCACAACAAAAGACGAGATAAAGGGCTTTGTGGCATTACAAATAGAGATGGGACTGGACTGGTGATGTAACTTCAGGGAGCATTGGTCCAAACGTGCTTTGAACCCCTGGTGGCTTTGGACAGGTTATGCCCGCGTGATGATCGGTATGACGTGCTGCTGCAAAGCTTTATTCACTTCTGTGATAACCAGAAGCAAATCCCAAGGGGCAGAGCCGGGCTTTAACCCCACGTATAAAACTCAGCCCCTGCTTGACATCGTGGAACCAACATATAAACAGATTTATCAGCCTGGTCGTGATTTGTCTGTGGATGAATCACCACAACAGGCAGTGCCAGACAGGCTGACTAAGCACCACTTTCCTGCAACATACGAGGACAAAAAGTACAAACCTGACTGTGTCGTGTGCAGCAACAGACAATTGAAGAGGAGGCACCAGTGCAGCACGTATTGTGAGCAGGGCAGCGTGGCAATGCATGCGACATCAGACTTTGCTTTGTAACATGTACAGTATGTGAGATCATAATATGTGAAGTCATCTACAGGTGCCGGTTAATGAGAATATCACGACAAAGTTGATTTATTTCAGTGATTCCATTCAAAAAGTGAAACTTGTATATTTGATTCATTCATTACACACAGACTGATGTATTTCAGATGTTTATTTCTTTTAATTTTGAGGATTATAACTGACAACTAATGAAAGTCCCAAATTCAGAATCTCAGAAAATTAGAATATTGTGAAAAGGTTCAATCAATCAATCAATCAACATTTATTTATATAGCACATTTTCATACAAAAATATGTAGCTCAAAGAGCTTTACAAAATGAAGAATAGAAAAATGGAAGACACAATAAAAAATAAAAATAAGTTAGCATTAATTAACATAGAATAAGTAAGGTCTGATGGCCAGGGTGGACAGAAAAAACAACAAAAAAATAAATAAATAAATAATAATAATATTGAAGACACCTGGTGCTGCACTCTAATCAGCTAATGAACTCCAAACACCTGCAGAAGCCTTTAAATGGTCTCTCAGTCGAGTTCTGTAGGCTACACAATCACGATGAAGACTGCTGACTTGACAGTTGTCCAAAAGACGACCATTGACACCTCGCACAAGGAGGGCAAGACACAGAAGGTCATTGCTAAAGAGGCTGGCTGTTCACAGAGCTCTGTGTCCAAGCACATTCATAGAGAGGCGAAGGGAAGGACAAGATGTGGTAGAAAAAAGTGTACAAGCAATAGGGATAACCGCTTGTACCCTGGAGAGGATTGTGAAACAAAACTGTGGGGGAGATTCACAAAGAGTGGACTGCAGCTGGAGTCAGTGCTTCATGAACCTCCACGCACAGACGTATGCAAGACATGGGCTTCAGCTGTCATATTCCTTGTGTCAAGCCACTCTTGAACAACAGACAGCGTCAGAAGCGTCTCGACTGGACTGCTGCTGAGTGGTCCAAAGTTATGTTCTCTGATGAAAGTAAATTTTGCATTTCCTTTGAAAATCAAGGTCCCAGAGTCTGGAGGAAGAGAGGAGAGGCACAGAATCCACGTTGCTTGAGGTCCAGTGTAAAGTTTCCACAGTCAGTGATGGTTTGGGGTGCCATGTCATCTGCTGGTGTTGGTCCATTGTGTTTTCTGAGGTCCAAGGTCAGCGCAGCCGTCTACCAGGAAGTTTTAGAGCACTTCATGCTTCCTGCTGCTGACGAACTTTATGGAGATGCAGATTTCATTTTCCAACAGGACCTGACACCTGCACACAGTGCCAAAGATACCAGTACCTGGTTTGAGGACCATGGTATCCCTGTTCTTGATTGGCCAGCAAACTCGCCTGACCTTAACCCCATAGAAAATCTATGAGGTATTGTGAAGAGGAAGATGCAATACGCCAGAGCCAACAATTCAGAAGAGCTGAAGGCCACCATCAGAGCAACATGGGCTCTCCTAACACCTGAGCAGTGCCACAGACTGACCGACTCCATGCCACGCCGCATTGCTGCAGTAATCCAGGCCAACTAAATATTGAGTGCTGTACACGCTCAGACTTTTCATGTTCATACCTTTCAGTTGGCCAACATTTCTAAAAATCCTTTTTGTTACATTGGTCTTAATTGATATTCTAATTTTCTGAGATTCTGAATTTGGGACTCATTAGTTGTCAGTTATAATCATCAAAATTAAAAGAAATAAATCAGTCTGTGTGTAATAAATGAATCAAATATACAAGTTTCACTTTTTGTAATAAATCAACTTTGTCATGATATTCGAATTTTATGCCCGGCACCTGTAGTATGTAGGCTCATACAACATGCAAAACAGTTACACTTGTCAATAATAAATATTTTTTGTTGACTTGATATTTTAAACAACTGCTTTGTGTTCTTTTTCAAAAAAGTTAGTTTTTGGAAAAATTTTCAGCCCTGGGAGAAAAGAAACAAACAAACAAAAAAAAAAAATTAGCTCTAAAAGAGTTAGGATTGTTTTCTATAAATATTTCTGTTCATTTACTATTTCTACCCCCAACAATCTGAGAGGTAAACACGCAGCCTCTTTCTGGCATCGGCTTCTTACTAACCAGTTCGATTGGTTGAACTCACGGCTTTCTTCCTCCCCAGACAGGCGTCCTGTCAGCACGCTCGATGGTGGAGCGGCGGTCGCTGTTCTGTCTCGGGTCACTTGCGTACAGTGGAAGGAATGTCGTGGGGGCAGAACACGCACCTCGCGGAGCCCCCCTGGACTTTGAAAAAAAAATGTCCGCCCCCTGTGACTATCTGTGAACGACGTAAAACAAAGTCCTGAATCCAGAATGACATAAAAGGGTTAACGTGCATACTGTCAGGGTCTGAAGGGGAACCACATTACGGGCAATACACTAGCATTTAACTGAAGAAACCTGGGCAGAGGGTCTGGGGTATTCATCAGGTTGGATGGTGGACCACCGTGAGCACCACAAACTGATAACATCTGACCGAAGAGCATGGCGAGTGGTCCTCGATGAGAATTGTGATACATTATTGTTTGATCGAAGAAAAGGGGAGGGGATGCGAGGGGATGCGAGGGAATGCATCCCCCCAAACCCCCCCCGAGACATTTGAATAAAGAGTGGCCATTCAAATTGAGGTGCCACGACGTAATAACATTTAGTCAAAGAGCACTTCAGTTCACCAAAGAGGCCGCAGAAACCAATAACATTTCATCAAGAAGTGGAAGGGACCATCGTGAGTAGTTTAGCGTGAGAATTCAACAGCCACGATATGAAAACGCTTCATTGAAGAGACCTCAGAAGCCTGTGCTTACAGTAACATTCGACCAAAGAGCAGGACGTCCGCCATTAAAATATACAGTAATAACATTTGATCAAAAAGTGGACCGGTCCAACCTTGACCGCCACAAATCAATACAACTTCATTGAAAAGTGAGGGGTGGATGGCGAGTGGTCCTCCGAGAGAACTCATGAGCTGTGATATGTGAACGTTGGATCAATGAAAGGTGGAGGGGTTGGGCCGTGAGACTTAAAAATAGCATACAAGTCGTCCGCCATGATCTAACGACATTCAGTCAAAGAGAGGGGTGACGGTGGTGGTGCTGAAAACGAGTAACCTTTGATTTTAGCGATGCATTAGGATGAGGTGCCGTTCTGAATCTGGGAAGAGATTCTCACAGAGAGGCCATCTTTAAACCCCTTAGCATTGCACTTTTATACACAAAAAAAAAAACACGTAAAAAGCATTGCATTTGTTTGGCTTGAGAAACGACATTTTAATTAAAATTCATCTTTGTACTGTTAAACGTGCAAAACATTAAAAGTACAAAGTCAGACGTGTAGAGAGTACAATAATGATACATATAATAATAGCCGACGCCGCCGTGTAAGAATAGGAACGGAAAAAGGTGAGAAAGGAATTCAGAAATCAAGAAGAAAGAAATAGTTCTTGAAAGACGCAGCTGTGAACGGGTGTTTTGGTGGAGACGACAGATAAGGAGTCGAAAGATCGAACCCTTTAAAAAGCCACACAACTGACCGGGGCTCAAGACTGGTTGTTGTAGATTAATGCAGGTTTGTGCAAACGTAATGCAAGGCAGGATGTTGGGGTCGCGTTTGAAGTAGATAACAATGGTAGTATGGAGAATCTTGGAAAGAGCTTGAATTTCAGCTTCACCACCATAAACTGTACTGACAGTACTCCTGACTAGTTGTGATAACTCGACTTGTGTTGGAAAGAACAACAGGAAGAACGTCTCCAAATCTGTTCCCAATGTGATGCAACGAAATCTACTGCCCTATGTCGTAGTGAGAGTGCATTGCCTTCGTCAACCGTTTGTGCCAAGAAATAACCCACTGATAGGAACAGGCAGTTGCCGAATCGCGGAATAGAGATGACGTTCTACAAAAACCCGTCGACAGACAAGATACTGTCGTTCATTTTATAACAAAGGCTTAGGAAACAACCGTCGCAGTATAACGAAAATAGCAAGGAGCGAAACCAATGCCAATGGTCGAAAGAGTACCTTCCTGTAGTAGGCTACGGAAAAGACTGCCAGGCGCACACATGGCCGAAGTGAAAGGTCACGCGGTCAGGCTAGATATCGGGCGGTGACGTGACACCAATGGGGTCATGAGAGAGGAATGGGGAACGTGGTAGTCCGAAGAAGGAATAGGAATCGAGAAAGTGGCGTGTGGGGGGGACCAGGTTTGAAGAGGAAGCAGGATGAACCACAAGAGAAATATATATAAGAGATAATAATAACATGAACAGTACACTGCAGATTTAAACACTAAGGATATCTGTTCAAATCGCACAACTAACAACAGTGTGGAATTATAAGCAAGTCACACTGTGGTAAAAGAAATGTCACCAGTCACATTTCAAATGTTGTAAGTCACCTTGGATGAGGCCAAAAGTGAAATAATAAGGAAGGAAGGAAGGGATGGATGGCTAGAAAGCAATGAAAGACACAATATGATAGATAGAGACAGATAGATACCAATGAAAAACACGATTAGATAGACAGATAGAGTGAAAGGCATTATATAATAGATAGATAGAGAGATAGATAGAAAGGTACTATATATAGATAGATAGATAGATAGATAGATAGATAGATAGATAGAAAGGCACTATAGATAGATAGATAGATAGATAGATAGATAGATAGATAGATAGATAGATAGATAGATAGATAGATAGATAGATATAGATAGATAGATAGATAGATAGATAGATAGATAGATAGATAGATAGAAGGCACTATATAATAGATAGATAGATAGATAGATAGATAGATAGATAGATAGATAGATAGATAGATAGATAGATAGATAGATAGATAGAAAGGCACTATATAAGATAGATAGATAGATAGATAGATAGATAGATAGATAGATAGATAGATAGGCACTATATAATAGATAGATAGATAGATAGATAGATAGAAAGGCACTATATAATAGATAGATATGATAGATAGATAGATAGATAGATAGATAGATAGATAGATAGATAGATAGATAGATAGATAGATAGATAGATAGATAGATAGAAGGCACTATATAGATAGATAGATAGATGGATAGATAGATAGAAGGCACTATATAGATAGATAGATAGATAGATAGATAGATAGATAGATAGATAGATAGATAGATAGATAGGAAAGGAGCTATATAAAAGACAGAGTTTCATTTTAGTATAGTGGGCAGGATTCTCAGGTCACTCCTTTTGTTTCTACTGTGGACTGCTTGTTCTTCACTTGCCTTGTTTTCTATGACGTTGTGTTTTTTTGAGGGAACTGCGTAACCATGTTTTTGTTTTGGGACATGGCAGCTCTACTAGGCCTTTTGACTCAACAAAGTCTAAACAGGTTTCCGCAAACCTTCAAGGCCCTTAAACTTAAAGACAATGAAGTAAACTTGCACGCTTGCACAGAAATACTTTAAACATATAAACATTTTTTAATTTGTATCTAATTTTATATCTTAAGGCTTATGAAAATGCTAGCTGACCAAGTTAAAGCAAGCTGCATTGTGTCAGCTAAGATTGAGCTGCACAGGAGTTTGAAGAGTTGACTATCAAATCAGCCGCCTGTTTCCAGCTCCAGCAGCTCAGCTCTTATCAGTGAAGTTGTGTGCTGCGCTTACCAGCACTGCTGCCTCCGATTTTTGCCTAACTGGTTGCTAGAGCAACAAGCAATTATTAATTGAACAGTTCAGTTTCTCATATGCGGGTCACCCTGGTTCTAACTTAATTGGTGGCCTCTTAATTGATCAGACTTCATCATTATTTATTAGCTCAAGATTAGGAATGTCAGGAATTTAAAATGTGATCAGATTATGGTCGTCTCTGGAGCAGTTGGAAAGCATGACCATTGAGTCCTAATGATTGTTATAAAAAGGTTGAGCATTACTAGGGGAAAGATGTTTATAAGGTGAGGTATTTGTTATGAAAACAGTTACAGCACGAGTTCATTATTATCACGAAGATAACTTGTAAAGAGAATGATGAAAATTACGTACAAAACGGGGATGTTTTGTGATTAGAACCGAAATAAAAAGGTGCCACGCCCAAACCACCAGGCTCACTTCATGAACTGAGACAGGTTTCATGTGCTCTGCAATAGTCTTAAATTCTGACTGCCTTTCTGAAGACTCTCTGCTCGTTTTTCCTGAAGATTTCTCCACCACACTGTTAGCCATCATTCACCCAAGCAGCTGCTATTTAACTTCAGTCAAACGCGGATCGCTCTCTTCTTTCTACAATGAGGGATTGAAAGGCAGAGCTCCTCATGACCGTCATCATCTAATTCTTCCACATGAAGCCTGAAAACCATGAGGACTTATTGAGATCACTGATGGTAGGTAGGATGCCCAGTGGGGGCTGGCCGGGTGGTTTTGTGGCCTTGGGACCCTAACAGATTTTTTTTATCTCTAGTCCTCTGGAGTTTTTTTAATTTGTTTTTTCTGTCCTCCCTGGCGATCAGACTTTGCTTTATCCTTTGATATTTAGTATTGCCTAATCTTATTTTATATTTTTCATATTTCTTTCTTCATCTTGTAAAGCAATTTGAGCTACATCATTTGTATGAAACCGTGATCTAGAAATACATGTTGTTGTTCTACTGACTAATGATGCACCATCAGAACTTGTGAATGTTCCGTTTCGCTTTCTTTTACATTCAATCCCATTACTTACTCATTCCCAAACTCCCACACGCCTCCTGCTCATCTGCTTTCCTCTCATTTCTTTCACCGATTTTCTCTTCAGACTCAGATTTCAGCCCCATCGATGTCTGCCGAGCAGCCAGTTGTCCAGTGCCGGTGAACCAGGGCTGCACACTGGAGTGAGACTTTTCACAAACATCCTCCTTGAAAGGTTTCCCCGTTTCGTGGCTTTTCAGTCCAAAACTAACTGAGAAATCTTCCGACTCCTCAACTTTAACCTCAACAATCTCCTTCTTGGGCTCCTCCTCTTCGAAAACCAAAACGTCTCCCTCACGATACTCTGACTTCACCCACAAATCCCCTGGGGCACCCCACTCACAGTCCTCTTGTTTAACGTGTTCCAGTGTTTCCTCCGGGTCCTCCTGTTTGGCTGAGGCCATCTTTCCGTGTAAAACTCTTACCTCCCCCACCGTGTCTGGTCCTCTCTTCTCCTCTACGATTCCTTCCTCACTTGGATAGTCCTGACCTGGAGGTCATTAGAAACATCACTGCATTGTGCCAAGGAAGGTGGCTCCCTGCGAAAATAAAAACGCTGACTTAATTCTAAAAACAACATGGGCACATTTCAGAGTTTATTACCAGATTTTACCCAACAGAAAACTATTAAGTAACTTTTGGTGGAGAGATTTGAAATGCTGTGAAGATCTCCTAAAAACCTACTTGAGACCAAGCCTAGGACAACGAAATGGGAAAAAGGTTCAAAGTCCAAGTTTTCTTCACTTTGACCCCTTTCACACGGACAACGCAGGGTTAATCATGGCAGGCCCAAAGGCACCAGCAAACTCTGGCTGTTGGTTTCTCCTTCACGTGTTATTCGCCATGTGGCTTCTCCTCCCACATCCTCATGACAGACAGGTTAGACTAAATGGTGACTCCAAACTGACCCCATGTGAGTGAACCCCCGAGAAGGACAGGCGCTCACTTTTGGGGCCGACTCCTCCCTTGTGACGAGGACTACCAAGACAACTTCAAACAGTAAGACGCACGGAGATGTTTAGAGTAAAGTCACGGAGAATACGAAATACCACCCGCCAAACCCTTTTAGAATCAACTATGGTGAGCTTCTGTCCTTAAGATCTCACCGAGGAGGGGGCTCAGCAAACAATGCAGAGCTTTAAATTAACAGCACAAATATGCATTAGAAAAAAGGCCCCGTGTCATTTTTTACAGTGGTGTGAAAAACTATTTGCCCCCTTCCTGATTTCTTATTCTTTTGCATGTTTGTCACACAAAATGTTTCTGATCATCAAACACATTTAACCATTAGTCAAATATAACACAAGTAAACACAAAATGCAGTTTTTAAATGATGGTTTTTTATTATTTAGGGAGAAAAAATCCAAACCTACATGGCCCTGTGTGAAAAAGTAATTGCCCCCTGAACCTAATAACTGGTTGGGCCACCCTTAGCAGCAATAACTGCAATCAAGCGTTTGCGATAACTTGCAATGAGTCTTTTACAGCGCTCTGGAGGAATTTTGGCCCACTCATCTTTGCAGAATTGTTGTAATTCAGCTTTATTTGAGGGTTTTCTAGCATGAAGCGCCTTTTTAAGGTCATGCCATAGCATCTCAATTGGATTCAGGTCAGGACTTTGACTAGGCCACTCCAAAGTCGTCTTTTTGTTTTCTTCAGCCATTCAGAGGTGGATTTGCTGGTGTGTTTTGGGTCCTTGTCCTGTTGCAGCACCCAAGATCGCTTCAGCTTGAGTTGACGAACAGATGGCGGACATTCTCCTTCAGGATTTTTTAGACAGTAGAATTCATGGTTCCATCTATCACAGCAAGCCTTCCAGGTCCTGAAGCAGCAAAACAACCCCAGACCATCACACTACCACCACCATATTTTACTGTTGGTATGATGTTCTTTTTCTGAAATGCTGTGTTCCTTTTATGCCAGATGTAACGGGACATTTGCCTTCCAAAAGTTCAACTTTTGTCTCATCAGTCCACAAGGTATTTTCCCAAAAGTCTTGGCAATCATTGAGATGTTTCTTAGCAAAATTGAGACGAGCCCTAATGTTCTTTTTGCTTAACAGTGGTTTGCGTCTTGGAAATCTGCCATGCAGGCCGTTTTGCCCAGTCTCTTTCTTATGGTGGAGTCGTGAACACTGACCTTAATTGAGGCAAGTGAGGCCTGCAGTTCTTTAGACGTTGTCCTGGGGTCTTTTGTGACCTCTCGGATGAGTCGTCTCTGCGCTCTTGGGGTAATTTTGGTCGGCCGGCTACTCCTGGGAAGGTTCACCACTGTTCCATGTTTTTGCCATTTGTGGATAATGGCTCTCACTGTGGTTCGCTGGAGTCCCAAAGCTTTAGAAATGGCTTTATAACCTTTACCAGACTGATAGATCTCAATTACTTCTGTTCTCATTTGTTCCTGAATTTCTTTGGATCTTGGCATGATGTCTAGCTTTTGAGGTGCTTTTGGTCTACTTCTCTGTGTCAGGCAGCTCCTATTTAAGTGATTTCTTGATTGAAACAGGTGTGGCAGTAATCAGGCCTGGGGGTGGCTACGGAAATTGAACTCAGGTGTGATACACCACAGTTAGGTGATTTTTGAACAAGGGGGCAATTACTTTTCACACAGGGCCATGTAGGTTTGGATTTTTTTTCTCCCTAAATAATAAAAACCATCGTTTAAAAACTGCATTATGTGTTTTCTTGTGTTATATTTGACTAATGGTTAAATGTGTTTGATGATCAGAAACATTTTGTGTGACAAACATGCAAAAGAATAAGAAATCAGGAAGGGGACAAATAGTTTTTCACACCACTGTATATACAGTATGTGTCATGTTCATAATATGTGTAAGCATATTATATAAAAATAAAGACTAACAAATATCAAATCGTTTAGTACACACAAGCTTCAAACTTGAGGGAGGCCAGAGAGTGAATGTAGAGGACGGCTACGTCAAGAATGTATGAGACTCTGAGGGACATAAAGCGGGAGGATATCACATTAGACTGCAAGAACTAGCTCCTAAGGAGCGCTCTCACATCTCATCAGAGGAGCAGCTCCTGCATTTTGGGCTCTGTGGAGACCTTTTACTTCAGCCGCTGCGAGTTTAAAGCTGGAGGGGTTTCATCAGACAGAGTGTAAAATAATTGTAGTTTGAAACGGCACACAAGGTGTAAACTTGAGAGATATGACAGGGTGAGCGCTGCCTTACATCTACAACATCTGAGAATGTACGAGACTCTGAGGGACATAAAGCGGGGGGATATCACACAGGACTGCAAGAACCAGCATCTAAGGATGGGAAGGGCGAGGATAACAGTAAAGTGGGAAGGATTTACAACTGGCCTACCCAACATCTAATAAGGAATGTTCAATCACTTTTAAATAAGTTTGATAAGTGGTTACAACTCATGTTGAGTTCAGCTAATGTGGCCTTTTGGGTTCTGTGGAGAACTGGAGTGGAAAACAGTTGTAGTCTGAAATGGCACACCAGGTGGGAACTTGGGAGATATCACAGGGTGAGCACTGCCTCATGTCTACAACATCTGAGAATGTATGAGACTCTGAGGGACAAAAAACAGGGGTTGGGATTACATAGGACTACAAGAACTAGCTCCTGAGGAGCTCTCTCAGATCTCATCAGAGGACGGGAAGGGCGAGGAGAACAGTAAAGTGAAAAGGATTCACAACTGGCCTGTCCCCACCACCCCCCATCTAATAAGGAATGTTCAATCACTTTTAAATAAATTGGATAAGTGGTTACATCTCATGGGGAGTTCAACTACTGTGGCCTTTTGGGTTCTGTGGAGAACTGGAGTGGAAAACAGGAGTCTGAAATGGCACACAAGGTGGGAACTTGAGAGATGTCACAAGGCGAGTGTAGGGGATGCCCACCTCATGTCTACAACATCTAAGAATGTAAGGGACCCCGAGGGAAATAAAACAAGGGGATATCACATAGGATTGCAATAACTAGCTCCTAAGGAGCGCTCTCACATCTCATTCAGAGGACGGGACGGGCGAGGATAACAGTTAAGTAGGAAGGATTTACAACTGACCTACCCCCCATCTAATAAGGAATGTTCAATCAATTTTAAATAAGTTGGATAAGTGGTTACATCTCATGGTGAGTTCAGCTACTGTGGCCTTTTGGGTTCTGTGGAAAACAGGCTTAGACCTCTTATTACAGCCGCTACGAGTTTAATGCTGGACAGGTTTCATCAGAGTGGGAAACAGCTGTAGTCTGAAAAGGCATACAAGGTGTGAACTTGAGAGATGTCACAAGGCGAGTGTAGGGGATGCCCACCTCATGTGTACAACATCTAAGAATGTAAGGGACCCTGAGGGAAATAAAGCAGGGGGATATCACATAGGATTGCAATAACTAGCTCCTAAGGAGGGCTCTCACATCTCATTAGAGGAGCAGCTCATACAGAGGATGGGAAGGGTGAGGATAACAGTAAATTGGAAAGGATTAACAACTGTCCTGCCCAAACCACTCCCCATTAAATAAGGAATGTTCAATCAATTTTCAATAAGTTAGATAAGCGGTTGCAACTCATGGTGAGTTCAGCTAATGTGGCCTTTTGGGTTCTGTAGAAAACTGGCTTAAACCTCCTATTACAGCCGCTATGAGTTTAATGCTGGACAGGTTTCATCAGAGTGGGAAACAGTTGTAGTCTGAAAAGGCATACAAGGTGTGAACTTGAGAGATATCCCAGGGTAGGTGCTGCCTCACATCTACAACAACATCTGAGAATGTACGAGACTCTGAGGGAAATAAAACGGGGATTGGAATTACATAGGACTACAAGAACTAGCTCCTAAAGAGCACTCTCAGATCTCATCAGAGGATGGGAAGGGCGAGGATAACAGTAAAGTGGGAAGGACTCACAACTGGCCTGTCTCTATCCAATGAGGGATGTTCAATCACATTTAAGTAAGTTGGACAAACAATTACATGTCATGATGAGTTTAGCTACTGGGGTGAACTGGCTTAAGACCTCTTATTTCTGCCGCTACGATTGTAATGCTGGATGGGTTTCATCAGACAGAGTGGGAGACAATTGTAGCTTGAAAAGGCACAAAAGCTGCCAACTTAAGAGATATCACAGGGGGAGTGCTGCCTCGTGTCCACAACATCTGAGAATGTGAGAGACCCTGAGCAATGTAAAGCGGGGTATCTGCAAATTTACAAAGCGATAAAACATCTGTGTTTCCTCTCACAGTGTAAAGACATGTATGTTAGGTGCATTGGCGATTCTAAATTGTCCCTGCCTGGGGTTTGTTTCCTGCCTTGCACCCTGTGTTGGCTGGGATTGGCTCCAGCAGACCTCCCCGTGAGCCTGTGGTTAAGATATAGCGGGTTGGATAATGGATGGATGGATGGTGTCACAGATGTACGGGGACACTGCCCGGCCTGGGACGCCTGGATAGTCCCCGACTTGGACAATGTTACTTCTAGGCCACGAGAGGGCAGCTGCCCAGGGCTATTTGGGGGCCACAGGGATGGAGCTGGGACGCTCTTTATGAGAGGATGTGGCCACCGCCAGGGGGCGCCCGGACAGTTAGAGAAGCCTGGAAGGCAGCACTTCCGCCACACCAGGAAGTGCTGCCGGAAGTAATTCCGAGGACACCCGGAGTACTTCCAGGTGCTTTCCTGACACTTCCGCCACACCAGGAAGTGACGTCAAAGGGGAGCACCTGGGGCTCATCCGGGTCATAACAAAAGGAGAAGCCTCCCTCCAGTAGACGAGCCAGAGTTGGGAGGAAGGAGACGAAGGTTGTGAGGAGGATGAAGGAGGTCAAGAAAGAGAAAGGAAGAGAGTTGGTGATTGAAGGCATTGTGGTGCTTAAGAACTCCATAAAAGAAGTGTGTTTTGGACATCCTGCTGTCGGTCTGTCTGTGTCTGGGGGTACGCTTTCCACAATGGATAAAACGTCCAACCATCCAGCGTCGGAGCTCTTTCCCCGGGGTGTAATGTCATCCGGTGTCCACAAGAGGAGGGGACTGTCTGAATAAAAAGGGCAAAGTGGCCAGCATTAGACAGTAAACAGTGCAGTGGGCATCCGTAACATCACATCCTTTGGCTTCTGCAACAAAGTTGGCAACAAGAAGCCCAATGAAAGATTAAAATATGGGCAGGCACCAACCTTTGAGGCAAATTAGGCATTCGCTGAGGGCGCAGATCATAAGGGCGGGTACCCAGCCGTATGTGTTGGCTATCAAACAGTCGGCTGGCCCAGGGCACAAAATAACCTGCGCTATAGCCTCACTGGGACGCTAACACAGCACAGAGCAGACAGATACCGAACAGTAAGATGCACAGAGAGCGTTGTATGCGAGCCGCCATTAGGAATATGTCAATGGGTTTACATCGAGAAAAACAAATATTTAACAAATTTTTTGACTTTCTTTCTTGTCTTATTTTTTTTTCAGATATTCCGGTATTTATTCCAGCTACGAGCCTCACACGTAATTTTCCATGTTTACCGGTCCGGTGTTTTAAATCTGGCAGTCACGGGTATAACAGTGCTGAGATTTGCATTGGGGGTGACGAGGATGGACAGGATCAGAAATGAGGACGTTAGAGGGTCAGCTCAGTTGGGACGATTGGGAGACAAAGTCAGAGAGGTGAGATTGTGTTGGTTTGGACATGTGGAGAGGAGAGATACTGGGTATATTGGGAGAAGGATGTTAAGGATAGAGCTGACAGGGAAGAGGAAAAGAGGAAGGCCTAAGAGGAGGTTTATGGATGTGCTGAGAGAGGGGATTTGAAGATGATGGGTGTGACAGAGCAAGATGATGAGGAAGGGAAGATATGGAAGAAGATGATCCGCTGTGGCAAACCCTAATTGGAGCAGCTGAAAGAAGAAGTAGTAGTCGCAGGTATCAGGGAAAGCAGAAAGACAGCTACAGGGGAGTCCATTTTGGTTTAATAGTGCATGTGCACCGAAATGTTTACTTTTTGTCTGAGTAACATTAGAAGACTCAGACGAGAACAGGCCATTCAGCCCAACAAAGCTCGCCAGTCCTGTCCACTTATTTCTTCCAAAAAAAAAAAAACATTGAGTCGAGAATTGAAAGTCCCTAAAGTCTTACTGCCTACCACACTACTTGGTCGCTTATTCCAAGTGTCTAACGTTCTTTGTAAAGAAAAACCTCCTAATGTTTGTACGAAATTTACCCTTCACAAGTTTCCAACTGTGTCCCCGTGTTCTTGATGAACTCATTTTAAAATACAAGTCTCGATCCACTGGACTAATTTCCCTTCATAATTTTAAACACGTCAGTCAGGTCTCCTTTTCAGCTCCTTCTGTCATTCCTCTTTGTTCATCCCCTGTAGCCCTCAATCAGCCTAGTCGCTCTTCTCTGGACCTTTTCTTGTGCTGTTATGTCCTTTTTGTAGCCTGGAGACCAAAACTGCACACAGGACTCCAGATGAGGCCTCACCAGTGTGTTATAAAGCTTGAGCAGAACCTCCTGTGACTTGTACTCCATACACCAAGGCGCTATATAACCTGACATTCTGTTAGCCTTCTTAATGGCTTCTGAACACTGTCGGGAAGTCGATAGCTTAGAGTCCACTATGACTCCTAAATCCTTCTCATGAGGTGGGCTCTCGATTTTCTGACCGCCCATTGTGTATTCAAATCTCACATATTTCCTTCCTATGTGTAATTCTTTACATTTACTGACATTAAATTTCATCTGCCCAAGCCTGTCTGCTGTCCAAGTCCTTCTGTGATGATATGATGGATTCCAAATTATCTGCTAATCCACCTATCTTGGTATCATCTGCAAACTTAACCAGCTTGTTCCTTATATTCCTATCTAAATCATTTATAGATATTAAAAATAGCAACGGCCACAGCACTGCCCCCTGCTGGTCACCACTCTTAACATCGGCCAGTTCTGATGAGGTTCCTCACAACATCACCCTCTGCTTCCTGTGTCTGCACCAACCTAAATTCATCACCCTGACCTCCCACTTCTTTTAATTTGATGCCCACCCTCTCGTGTGGCACCTTATCAAATGCTTTCTGAAAGTCCAGATCAATAATCTCATCTGCTCCACTCTGATCGTATCCTTTTGTTGCCTCCTCAGTAACCTCAGACCTTTTGTTATTTAGTGCTTAAAATATGTTTATTTTGCTGCCGGATATTTTTTGATTTTTGTTCAAGGTGTGGGACTCTCCCAGCGTGTAGGCAAACTGACCAAGGGAATCGAGACGTCTTCATAAATGTGGCCATGAGAAGGGAGAGTTTTGACAATCGATAGGAGAGATCTGACAGGAAGAATTAGGGAGTGAGAGGTGCCTGGTGGCTGAGCAGTTGGTTGCTGTTAAGGAGCGGCTCGAGGCGCCGGAGATCCAAAAGAAGCTCCCGAGATTTTTTTTTTTATTAATTAATTATTATTATTATTTGTTCGAGGAATGGTATTAATGACACGGGCTGAAGCCGAGTGCAGTTTGGTTTCATTTTAAGGCTGTCGATACCCTTACCTGAACTGAAAGTGACTGAGCAAACATCAGGGTAAAGCAGGACCGCCTTTGTGCTGCTTGACGCATTCTGTTTTTATTTTGATTTTTCTTATTTGCCTTTTCACAATTATAATGGTCTTGATTATTTATTTATTTTTTTTTTTGTGCAAACATTGACAACAACAACTGCTTTGTTTTTGTTTTGCTATTGTGGAATTGTCACACCACTCGGGTCCTTAACAGATAAAACTGGCAAGTCCTTGATAGAGGGGGCCGAGGTCAGTGGAACAGTAAGAGATGCCAACACAGAAATGTAATTTGAAAAAAGAAAAATATGGGGGGCAATTTATTGTGCAGGGCGGCACGGTGGGTAGCGCTGCTGCCTCGCAGTTAGGAGACCCGTGGTTCGCTTCCCGGGTCCTCCCTGCGTGGAGTTTGCATGTTCTCCCCGTGTCTGCCCACAGTCCAAAGACATGCAGGTGAGGCGCATTGGCGATTCTAAATTGTGCCATCTGTGTGCTTGGTGTGTGGGTGTGTGTGTGTCCTGCGGTGGGCTGGCGCCCTGCCTGGGGTTTGTTTCCTGCCTTGCGCCCTGTGTTGGCTGGGGATTGGCTCCAGTAGATCCACGTGACCCTGTAGTTAGGATATAGCGGGATGGATGGACGGATTTATTGCGCAGTAAATGGTGCAAACAGTCACAAAAGTGGTGCATTGCAAAAAAAAAAAAAATATATATATCCTGCAAAAATTACACCCACCCAATTGTTCCCTCAGGGTCCTTCTCTCAAATATAAATTCATTTTATTAACCTACTCCAGTTCTAAAGCAGCAGTGTATGCCCTCCCGCTCACCCAGCTTATTCCCCTATTCCACTTCCCCGAAAGGCAGTCAGCTAATAAGAGACCTGGACATCCAGCCCCCTGTCGTGCGTCTCGTGCACCTTTAAAACTGGGAGCTATCCGTCCACGTGCACACTCTCACCTGATCACCAGATGGCGCTAGATCGCGCTCACGCACATCTCCCGACACCCGCACTGCTCCTCCTCAGCGAACAACAAAAGCAACAAAATAAGAACCACCCCCAAAAACAAATCCAGAACCGTTGCCGTGCCCTATCTTGTTGCCTCCAAGCCCCCCAGGCCGCAAGCAAGCATCTCCCGTGGCCGCCAACTCCGCTCCCAGAAAGCCCGCCGATAGAGGCGCCCACCAACGCCATCCAAAATCCCCCCAAGACACGCCATCCAGTGGCCGTTGACACCATCCCACACCCCCTGCTGACGAGCACCGGAAAGGACGTAGGTATGTGCCAGTTCTCCAAGTTTAATTTATAATACCGCGGATACACAGGAAAATGTCCTGCCTGAAGCTGATAAGGCCTTCTATGTACAGTATCTCACAAAAAAAGAGTAGACCCCCAAGTGAAAAATGTCCAAAGTGTGCCCGATTCGCCATTTTCCCTGCCCGGGGTCATGTGACTCGTTCATGTTACAAGGTCTCAGGTGTGTTACATCTGCTGTTCTCTCTCTCACACTCTCTGGAAGTTCAACATGGCACCTCATGGCAAAGAACTCTCCGAGGATCTGAAAACAAGAGTTGCTGCTCTCCATAAAGATGGCCGAGGCGATAAGAAGATTGGCAACACCCTGAAACTGAGCTGCAGCACGGTGGCCGAGACCACACAGTGACAGGTTTAACAGGACAGGCTCCACTCAAAACAGGCCTCGCCATTGAGTGCCCGTGCTCGGCGTCATATCCAGAGGGGGTCATTTGAAAACACTTGGGGTCAGCCTGGCAGTGCTCAGACCACACGCCCGCCGCACATGGCATCAAATTGGTCTGCATGGCTGTCGTCCCAGATCTTCTAAAGATGATGCACAAGAAAGACAAGCAGATGAAGGACATGGAGTACTGGAACTGATGAGACCGAGAGCAACTGTGGATCAGATGGTGTCAAGTGTGTGTGGGGGCAACCAGGTGAGGAGTACACAGACAAGTGTGTCTCGCCTACAGTCCAGCGTGGTGGTGGGAGTGTCATGGTTTGGGGTGGCATGAGTGCTGCTGGCACTGGGGAGTGTGGAAAAATAATAAACTGTTTGATCAATCTGGTGTATGTGACAAGAGCTATGCAGACCCTGTCTTGTCCATAGTGCACATGACAAGTGCAACTTCTTGTTTCTCCTAACGAACAAAAAACCACAAGTGACCAACTGATGAACTTAAAGGATGTGGTAAATGCTGATCCAAGCAAAATGTTGTAAGATGTAATGGTTTGAAATTCGTGTGCAACTAAAGTCATAAGACAAAGGCCCTATAAAAGATTTGGGACACAGACCCCTCGAGGCAGATGAAGGGCAGGTGTCCTAGGACTGTGCTTCTCTGTCATTTTACCTCTGCCTGGTGTGTATTAATAAAAGATTTTGTACTAACTTTAATTGTATCTCTCTGTCTTCAGTCACAAAAAACGACACTAGAGAAAAAGTGCCTACATACATATATATATACATACATACATACATACATATATATATATATATATATATATATATATATATACATATATATATATATATATATATATACATATATATATATACACATATATATATACATATATATATACATATATATATATATATATATATATATATATATATATATATATATATATATATATATACATATATATATATATATATATATATATATATATATATATATATATATATATATATATATATATATATATATATATATATATATATATATATATATATATATATATATACATATATATATATATATATATACATATATATATATATATATATATATATATATATATATATATATATATATATATATATATATATATATATATATATATATATATATATATATATATATATATATATATATATATATATATATATATATATATACACACATATCCATTCCATTCCATTAATACCCTAAGCATGCGCTTATTTTGCTTAATGGTTATTCGAGCCCTGTTCCTTTCCCACCCGGTAATGCCAACCCACTGCTTACCGACAGTCGTCCTCCTTGCCCACTCTTCCTGTCATCGTCTCTTTCTGGTTTTATCTCCGAAAGCGCAAACTCGTCCCTCGTGAGATTGCCGAAGCCGTCTTGTAACGAAATCAAACACCACCAAGCGCCAACTAGTATACGTCATCAAAACGCGACTCGATGGGCGGGATCTGCAGGTCTTAACAGACACTGTACAACCTAATCACACTGAAAATCCCGCCCAATCCTGAGAAATCTATCCTCTTATTGGTCTGTCTTTATTAAGCCCGCCCCGTAAATATTCCGCACCACACGCCTGCTGAAAACATCCGTGAACATCGCTTCGCTGATTTGCGCACTAGTATCTGGTTACACCTTGCCTGATGAAGGGGGGCCTTAGCTTCCTTGAAAGCTTGAATTTGTAATCTATTTAGATAGTTAATAAAAGGTGTCATTTCCCCTTTCTTTATCCTGGTAATTTGCAAGAGTAGGCTGGGCTACGCAGTTAAACTTCGTGAGTTAATTTTCCAAATGGCTGCAGTCCGTTATTAACGGTTAGAGAGTACAATCTAAACAGCAAAGCCTTTAAATGGATTTCTTTGAATATATGAAAAAAAAGATATACAATAAAAAAGTATCGTCAAGTTCTAAACATATATGTTAAAAAAAATCTTAATATTGACATTCCATTTAAAGATAGTGACATTTATTAAGTGTTTGAAAGTTTCCACTATGAAAAAAGAACATTTATTTTAAATGAATCCGCTTTTGGTAATGGTCAGAAATATTTCTTTCAGAAAGCCGCATGTCCCAATTGGTTTTCAAAGAGGAGTTACGATTTCATTTGAATTTTTAAACCGATTTGGAAAATAAAAAAAAATATATATTTGTTCATTTGGTAACTAACTTTTAAATGGTAATATTTTATGTATCGTATATTTGAAATTATTATGATTTGCTTGCTCCTTGTGCATGTATTCTGCATGATTTAAAAATACAACTTTAAAATGAAATGTTTTTGATATTCTTGTTTTCATGTTGTGCGTCTTTAAGTTCTGCTTTTAGTACTACCTGAATTAATGAAAGACATGCGTTGGCAATGTCGCCTGGGAATGAACCCATCCATCCATCTTCTTCCGCTTATCCGGGGTCGGGTCGCGGGGGCAGCAGCTTGAGCAGAGATGCCCAGACTTCCCTCTCCTCGGCTACTTCTTCTAGCTCTTCCGGGAGAATCCCAAGGCGTTCCCAGTCCAGCCAGGAGACATCGTCCCTCCAGCGTGTCCTGGTTCTTCCCCGGGGCCTCCTCCGTGCCCGGAACACCTTGCCAGGGAGGCGTCCAGGAGGCATCCTGATCAGATGCCCGAGCCACCTCATCTGACTCCTCTCGATGCGGAGGAGCAGCGGCTCTACTCTGAGCCCCTCCCGGATGACTGAGCTTCTCACCCTATCTGTAAGGGAAAGCCCAGACACCCTGCGGAGGAAACTCATTTCAGCCGCTTGTATTCGCGATCTCGTTCTTTCGGTCACTACCTATAGCTCATGACCATAGGTGAGGGTAGGAACGTAGATCGACTGGTAAATTGAGAGCTTTGCCTTACGGCTCAGCTCCTTTTTCACCACGACGGACCGATGCGGATGGCGCACCGATCCGCCTGTCGATCTCACGCTCGATTTTTCCCTCACTCATGAACAAGACCCCGAGATACTTGGAGCAGGATCTCGCCTCCAACCCTGAGAGGGCACTCCACCCTTTTCTGGAAAATGAAGTTCAATCTCCAGGGTTTGCATCTGCGCAGGCGCAAGATCGCAGCTTGCTCGCCTATTGGTGAGATTTCATAATGCGGTAGGTGACTTGCGCGCGCTACGATGACGTATCATGTGATTCGCCGAGCGGCCGTCTCCGGCGTGTTCGGAAGGCGCTTACTTATTTCGAACGACAGAAGTAGCCAGAAAAGAGTAAAAGGACGGTGGCGAGCAGGAATTACGGTGAGGTCTGCTATCCCGGGGGAGTGGTGGATAGACGGAGCAAGGAGCCTCGCTAAGTTCTCTCTGTGGTTCATTCGATCGGGTAGTAAACGACGCACCTCGTTAACGTTTCGGGTCGGTTAGTTCCACTGCTTCCTTACGGTTCTGGACTCGAATCCTTCACTGGGTGTCTGTCCGTGTGGAGTTTGCACGTTTTCCCCGTTTGCGCACGCGCCTGTTTTCCTGCTGTAATTGAAAGAAGCTTTAAGTGTGGACGCGTTGGTTTATTGAATTGTTCCACGACATTAATAAGCTTACGTTCACGACAAAAAAAAAGTTGTTAGTGTAGTGCTTTAAGGCTTTTCAGCTCCATTTATTTTATTATTTTTTTTGCATTCATTACTTCCTTTGTTTTTCTTCTGTGTTTAGAAATGTAAAACTATCAATGTTATTTTTGAATGTGCAAAGCATTTAATAAAAGGGTTATTTTCGGGGGGCAAAAAAAATGAGAAGGGTCTGGCTGCAGTAAGCAGAAACGCGTTACCTCCACTGTAGGCGACTTATAGGACCTACCCAATCACCAGCCCTAACCTTAAAAACACTGGGGAAGGAAGCAACATCAACTGGCATGCTTAAGATAGTGGGACAGGGGCATATTCCTTCTTTAGCATATAAAATAACCGTTCGCGGAAATGTCCATCCCGGACAACAAGTAACACGAGGCAGGACAGGATCCAACTTAAAAAGCTATTTCTTCCGCAAACTAAAAAATCCTTCTAAAAAGACACATAGATGAACACTTTTCCAGAAAAGAGTACGGTGAAAACGGTTTCTTTTAACTAAATGAAGCCAACCCGAACAACCGGACGTACAAGGCAGGATAAAGTTAAAAAGACTAACAAATATAAGACCTACCCAATCAACAATCCTGACCTTAAACACTGGGGAATAGCACGCCTAAGCTTAAGATAGTAGGGGAGGGGCGTTTTCTGTCTACTGTGGCGGTCACGTGTTTCCGCTTACTGTGGAGCTCAACACCTTACAGTGGCTACAGCTTAAAAATTTGAAGTTAATTAGCACACTCAAGATGGCCGTGCTCGGGGTGTCCCGCCTTGCGCCTGATGCTATTGATGTGCTCACGCGTGTCGCATTTTTTGTGCCCTGCCGGAAAACAGCACAGCCAGTCTGGGTTACTCCAATAGGTAAAGATATAAAATAAAAAGGTATCGTCAAGTTCTAAACATATATGTCAAAAAAAAAAAATCTTAATATTGACATTCCATATAAAGATAGTGACATTTATTAAGTGTTTGAAAGTTTCCATTATGATTAAAGAACATTTATTTTTAATGAATCCGCTTTTGATAATGGTCAGAAATATTTCTTTCAGAAAGCCACATGTCCCAATTGGTTTTCAAAGAGGAGTTACGATTTCATTTGAATTTTTAAACCGATTTGGAAAATAGAAAAAAAAATATATTTAAGTTAATTAGCACACTCAAGATGGCCGTGCTCGGGGTGTCCCGCCTTGCGCCTGATGCTATCGATGTGCTCACGCGTGTCGCATTTTTTTGTGCCCTGCCGGAAAACAGCGCAGCCAGTCTGGGTTACTCCAATAGGTAAAGAAGGAGGTCCTTGGTATCTTATAGGAAAATGCTCCCGCCGAGATCTGTACTTCCGTGACTTATTTGGGCTAACTCTAAAAACGTTCGGGGGCATCGCTTGTTGATAAACTTGTTTCTAATATCTGGAAATGCTGTCAAGTAAATGAAGGCATAGAAGAAGAAACCAAAGTTATGGGGGTCGGTTAGTGGCGCTTTGTAATGCGGGACGCGGTGGTAACGCCCCATTCAATATTAAAAAAAAAATCCCAAACTAATGTGAAATAATCATGGAAGTAATTTTTTTTTTCCAAAACATGCCTGATGTCGGCGTATGTCAACATCCATTATAAATCGGTTCCGACTTGTATTTGTGACTTGCCTCTGTTTCCGGAGTGAAGGACGTCGGCCAAATGATATCCATGCAAGTCCTTACTGCTTTTGGCAAGCAGGTGACCTGAGGCTGCCGTTTAGTTAGTAGTTTTCAGCTCTCTACAAGAAGAAAAATGTACTTTGTTGCTTTTATGGGTATTTATAACTAAAGTAAATTATTTTTATTTACTTTTCAATTTGAGTATTTTGCAAATGCTTTGTCTTTAATCGTTCTTCATGAGCGGAAAGCTTCTTTAAAAGTATTGCATAATATCTTCTTTGCAGAATTATTTGAAGACTAAAAAGAGTGATATTTTGGTTTCTATTTTTCTGTTTAGGCTCTGATGGGATTAGCGCTCGGGTTGACAGAAGGGCAAGCTTTCCACGACTTCCTCACCGCGATCATCGCGACTACTCCTTCGCAAGAATAAACCCGTCAAGTCGGCCCGCCTATTTAGACTCCACTCCGATGCGTCTCTCCCTTTTATGCTCCGGTATCTCTCCCTGTTCTTTCTCCGTCATTGTTGTGTGTGCGTGTTACGTGGAATCGCCTCACCATTGATTACGGCGAAATCAGTTCCGTAATTGCATCGGTTTTGACGGGTTATTGTATTGTCATCGATACCGAACACGTATGCAAAATATGAAAACCCCTTCTGCAGCAGTGGGATTAAAATCAGTTGCAAAGTTTGACCTGTACATACAGAGGAGTGAAATAAAATTGTTTAATATGGGAACCAGTTGTGTGCAACTAGATCGATCCAGCCAGCCAGTCATAATGTGCCAATTAATTTTGATCCAAGACGGGTGCAATTTCAGCTCCGTGGGTGACTTGTGTGACCCAATCAGCTGGCCAAGTTTGGTTAAAATCGGGTGATGAGATGCAGTAGTCGGCTAATCTGACCCGGAATTCGCCAATTCGAGCAATTCAGTTGGCATTGAAGGGGATTTGTACGGTCCGTCCCCGTATTCTCCCCCCCAATTCATAATATTTGGGACACAGTAAAGGCAGGTACATTAACGCCACCGACATATTTGGTTCTTTGTCACATGTAAGGACTGCTTGAAGGTGCTGAGGGGCTTCTCTGCTGATGCCCTGCCAAGCCTCTCCTCTTCAGCTCTCTCTTGTTTCCCCTTTTGTCCCCTTCAGTGTTCTGTTCAGCATGTTGAAGGCCCGCTCAGTTCGGTTGAACTCGGGTGACTGGTTTGGCCATTCCAGAATTTTCCATTTTCTAGCTTTGATAAACTGGTGTGTGGCCTCAGCAGTCTGGCTCATCATCCTGTGGTAGGGTGATGTACCATCTGACGAGTTTGGAGGTATCTACTGGACCCTGAGCAGATCAGATGTTTCTACACACCTTAGAATTGATTGTGCCGACGGCAGTTCCATCATCGATGAAGTGAAGCGTGTCATTCAGGACCTGGGGTGGCCATACATGCCCAAGGTGTAAGGTCCCCTAGCATTATGTTTAACAGATGAGGTGGTTTGCTTCAGATCTCGGGCAGTTCTTCTCATCTCCACACTTTGCTCTCACTGTGAGGCTCATCTTTGTCTCGTCTGTCCACAAGACCTTCACCCAGAATTCTGCAGGCTCTTTGAAGTCCTCCTTCCTGCCATCTTGTTTGTGGTCTCCATCTTGCAGTGTGTCGTCCTCTGTGTTTCAGTCTTCTGCTGATAGTCCTGTCTGACACACACACACATCGTCCCCTTGAAAACTGTTTCTGATCGGCTGCCCAGGCGTTTTGGGGCTTTTTCTTGACCATAGTGAGGATTCTTCTGTTATCATCCGTGCAGGTCCTCCTTGTCCTACCAGCCCCTTTGTGATTTCTGAGCCCACCAAGTGTGTCCTTTCTTCTTCATGATATTCTTGACAGTTGATTTTGGTCATCCTGAGGTTTTCCCAGATGTCTCCAATGGTTTGGTTCTTGTTTATCAGCTTCATTATGGTGTCTGTGAAATGTCTGCAAATCACCTTAAAGGAAGGTCTGCAGTGTGCAGTTTAATTGCGTCAAAGGGGGATATCGAGGACAAGTGTTGCCTTTGTCCCAAACCTTATGAGAGGGGTTAGGAGCAGGCGCTGATACGACGGCGCATTGCCACACCCACCACATGATGAGACCACCTCAGGATCACAGATTAGGACCCAAGTGCAGCCATGCAACAGCGGGAGGTGTGTGGTTTTTTTTGTGTGTGTGTGTGTTAATTATGGTGGCTGGAGTGCCAATTCTGCCATCAACCCCTAGGTTTCCTTGCAGGTTGGAGGGCCCACTTGCAGGGCTGGATGAAGATTAACGCTCAAGTCGGCATTTATGGGATTTGAACCGGCAGCCTTCTGATTGCCACTGCAGATCCCTAGCCTGAGAGACGCCACTCCGCCCTAAATGTTATGGAGAACACCGTACCTCCCTCGCCCCTTCAGCACCTGATAACGGGGCTGGGGAGAGCATAAGGGGGCAAAATGGCTGGCATGGAAACATCCGGGAGGATGCAGCAGGTTGGTGGTGCTTGAAGTGCGCCCCACTCCCTCTGGGCAAAGCTTTTCTTTTTCTTTCTCCTTTCTTTCTGTCTTTGTCTCCTTTCTTTCTGTCTTTCATTCTTTCTTTCTGTCTTTCTCCTTCCTCCTTTCTTTTTCTTTCTCCTTTCTGTCTCTCTTTTTCTTTCTTTCTCCTTTCTGTCTGTCTCTTTTTCTTTCTTCTTTCTTTCTTTTTCTACTTTCTTTCTCCTTCCTCTTTTCTTTTTTCTTTCTGTCTCTTTGTCTTTTTCTGTCTGTCTTTTTCTTTCTTCTTTCTTTCTTTTTCTACTTTCTTTCTCATTCCTCCTTTTCATTCTTTTTCTTTCTCCTTCCTCCTTTTCCTTCTGTTCTGAATGAAAAAAAAATACAGATATTCTGAAAGTTTAAGTGCCCAGGACGAGCCTCTTGTTCTTCATTAAGTTTTACTTGGAAATCCGTCACCCTTTGTCGTTTACACCGGCCAGAAGTCCTCCTCCGTGTCGCCTGTGAAATTCCAGGCCTGCCTCTGATTGTCCGCCACAACAGGGCTGGAGTTTTGATGAACAGCAGGTTCCTGTGTGGTCTGCTCGCTGTGCATCTCTCATGATCTCACGGCCGGGTGTTGGTTTGGCCTTTTTGATTGGACGTCGCCTATCAGTTCTTGTTGTTAGAGATGAGCCGTCGTAACCCTAATGATCCCCTAAACCTGCCAGCTAGTCTGCTGTGCTGCCTCTTGAGCTGAACAAGGCGGGGTGGTCAGGGTATCGCAGACTGCTGCGTAAAGCTTGTGTGGGAGGTCAAATTTCAAAGTGTTAGACGTTTCCATTAATGAAATAACTTCATGTGTTTGTTTGCTTGCTTAGGAGAAGAGGAGCTGATTTTCAAGTTATGATCCTGCACAGAGAACTATAATGGTGTCAAGTCTGCTAGCGGGGACCTTCTGAGAGAGTCGCAGACACAAGGAGTGCAACCAAGCATGGAGTCGCCCAAAGAAGAACCCCGGGAGCAAAGACTCGTCCACCTCAAGGAGGAGTCCTGTGAATGCGGCTTAGCCCACCTCACGGCAGCCAGTCCCTGTCTGAAGGGGGAAGACGACGAGGTGAGCATCTCCCCTTTCAAAGAGGAAGGGTTTAAAGTGGAGCCGGTTGGCATTAAACAGGAGGATCGTGAGCACATCCCCGTTAGCCTTCCACAGCCCAGCCGTCCTGCTGAATCCAGTTTACAAGCAGGACGGCTTCCTCTTAGCCTGCCATGTCTCGAAGTTCCAAAGCTGGAAGACGTCCCCCAGGCGATGTGTGACGGGACAGAAGCGAAGGAGCAGCAGCTGGAAACACGTAAGACTCTCTTTGATTGATTAAACTGGAAATGGGGGTCAGGGGAGAGAGAGAAATGAGTCGGTTAGTTTTTGGATGAGGGAGGAGAGTTGAGCAGCTGCAGTCCACGTCTTAAGGGCTGGCACGTAGGAGGTTTCCACACCCTCTTCCGTTTTTGCCCACTTTATTACCCACGTTGAAATCTTGTGCTAAAATCGCTTACACACTTTTTTTTTTTTTTTTTTTGCTCTTCTCATGCAACACTCGGCACCTCAAAACGACAAAGCAAGAGAAGAATTAAAACAAGTATTCTGACCCTTTGTTCGGGACAGGGGTCTTCTGTGTGTGTGAACTGCGGGTTAAAAGCCGTTTTTGCTCAAACGGCAGGCCTCTATCATGAGCCAGGGTGCAGTAAGTCAACCGAGGACATCTTCCTCTTGAGGGACGCATCCGTTAGACACGGAAGAGATGACCTTTCCTTCATTTAGGCCCCCCTTCTCACACGTACATAAAACAAACGGTGGGCCGATTTGTGCAATACAAGAAGAATTGCTTAGGTAAACGATTATATGCTTTTTGAGAAGTAAGGGGAAGGAGGGAGGAAGAATATATATATATATATATATATATAATATCTGCGCTCTTCTGCCTCGCAACGCATGAATTCCTACGTACTCGCCTGTGCCTAAATAAAGACTGATTGGATTGGCTTCCTCCTCTTTTCTTCCACGTGTGACTGTTGTGGTGCGAGTTTCTCACCTTGAAAGAAGGTTCTAGGAGTCGGGAGGGTAGGCAAATGGAGTAATTAGCTTTATTGCAATTAAACAATGGCACTTAGGCCAAACTGAGCTGAGCCCCGAACAAGCCACACGCGTGTTACAGTATACGTATATTGGGGGTCGCCAAGTCCAGTCCTGGAGGACCACTGTGGCTGCAGGTTTTCATTCTAACCCTTTTCTTAATCAGTGACCTGTGTTTGCTGCCAATTAACTCCTTTTCTATTCATTTTCATTGACTTGTTTTTCATTTAAGATTTTCCTCTGAATTGCTTCATTTCTTTTCCTTAAATGGCACCCAAACAGAAGTGAGGTGTGAAGTGAGGGTGCCGACAGAAGACCACCCAAGTCAGGACCTCAAAGTTCAAACCAGGTATTTAAGAGTTAATGTCTGGTCAGCAGCCAGACCATAGAACAATGTAGGTGGTCCGTGAAAAACCTCATTCTGTTCTGTATGGATACTCAAAACTCTTAAGAGCTGGGGGTCTTCAACTCGGCTGCTATAGCTGCAGGTTTTCATTCTAACCCTTTTCTTAACTGGTGACCAGTTTTTACTGTTAACTCCATTTTCATTCATTTTAATTGACTTGGGTTTTTTTTTTATTTAAGCTTTGTTCCCCTGATCGTTCCTCTGAATTGCTTTATTGCTTTTCATTAAATGGCACCCAAACAGGTGGTCTTCTGTCGGCTCCCTCATTTCAACTTCTAAGTCAGGACTTCAAACCAGATATTTAAGAGTTAATGTCTGGTCAGCAGCCAGCCCATAGAACAGTTTAGGTGGTCCGTAAAAAAACCTCATTCTGTTCTGTATGGATACTCAAAACTCTTAAGAGCTGGGGGTCTGCAACTCGGCTGCTATAGCTGCAGGTTTTCATTCTAACCCTTTCCTTAATGAGTGACCTGTATTTGCTGCTAATTAACTCCTTTTCCATTCATTTGACTTGATTTGCTGTTGCAGACTCAGACCCCTTCATTGTTTCTTTTTCCTAAATTAGCAGCCAGACAAGAATGAGATACAAAATGAGCCCAAACAACTGGTGTCCATCACACGTTTTTTGAAAATAAAGAAAGATGAAGGTTCTCAGGAATGCTGATCTACTCCGGTCCACCAAACATTGTAGCAGAGTTCTTGGAAAAGAGGAAATCCAGAATTTTGGACATGTCTGCTAATCAACAACGAGAGAAGCAGCAAGCCATAGAATTAAAGAACTGGTGTAATTAATACCAATATTAATAAGACTCTGCGCCTAATGAAGCAACTAGGTTGGAGTTTGAGGTCCTCACTTTGTTGGTCTTCTCACTCACTTCACATGTCGTTTGTTTTGGAGCCATTTAAGGAAAGAAATGAAGAAATTCAGGGAAACAAACCGTAAAAGAGAAGTCAATTAAAATGAATTCACAGGAAGTTAATTAGCAGCACAAACGGGGCATTCGATTAAAAGAGAGGGTTAGAATGAAAACCTGCAGCCAACGGTGGTCCTCCAGGACTGGACTTGGTGACCCCTGCACCAGAGATTCTCACCTTGACAGAAGGCTGTAGGAGTCGGGGGGTTTACTGCAATTAAACGGTGACACGGACTCAACCCACTTTGGCCAAACTGAGCTGAGCCCCGAACAAGCCACACGTGTGTCACAGCAGTGATCCCTCGCTATATCACACTTCGACTTTCGCGGCTTCACTCTATCACGATTTTTTTTTTTCTCATACACGCTTACATCACTACGCATACGCTTTCTGCGAACTTTTATCTAAGCCCTACGATGGCTTCTAAGCCTTCTCACAATAAAACTAAGTGCCGGAGGAAGATGCTTACCATCCAGGAGAAACTCTTGGATATGATTAAAGATGGCAAAACCCTACAAAGCCTCCTCACGCGTATGAAAAGGCAGCGCCAGCAACTGCCTATCGAGATGTTCTTCACCCGAGCACCCAGACACCCACTGCCTACTCCAAGTACTCCTTCACTGAAGGCAACAACGCACCACCTGAAGATACTGCACCACCTCTGAAGACTCTCCTACTGGAGGTCGTGCCTTCATATGTTAGTGGTTGTGTGCAATTAAATGTACAGTACAATAATCTGCTAGATAAAAGCGGTCAGGATTGTCCTTCCGTCCCGTGAGTGCTACGCAGGCGCGGAGTTTCACACATGCCCCGTCCATTTTGCAATGCATGATGGGATCTGTAGTTTCGTTTTTCCAGGGAGCAGATGATTTTCTACTCCAGACTGTGCGATATCTTCTTCTTCTTTCTTACTGTATAAAATCGGTCGGGATTGTCCTTCGTCCCGCGTGTGCTACGCAGGCGCGGAGTTTCACACACGCCCCGTCCATTTTGCAATGCATGATGGGATCTGTAGTTTCGTTTTTCCAGGTAGCAGATGATTTTCTACTCCAGACTGTGTGATATCTTCTTTCTTTATTTCTATATAAAAGCAGTCGGGATTGTCCTTCCATCCCGTGAGTGCAAAGCATAGCGGTATTCCGCTTATCACAGACTTACTACTTGCAGCTTGCGGCAGGCGACATGATGTGAGCAGAGTTCTGGTGCTCCCTTCGTTCCCTTGCTTTTGTGCGCGATGCGCTGGAAAAAATAGACAAAATGATGTCTCTGGAAATAATTAATGTTGATGGAGTACAAACGCCTCACCGCTAGTAAATATCAGGGGAGATGGTGCTTGCTTATTCTCATCTATAGCTTATTTAGTGCATGAAACTCCGTCTTTAGCGGTACAGATTCGGGCTGACATTGTACGACTTTGGACAGGCACTCGAGGGGATAAAAAAAAAACAAAACGTAGGTTTTCGGGAGATGTTACAAATGTGCCCTTTGATGTTCTCATTCTCTACACTTACATACCTGATGTACACATGGAGTGCACAAAAATTGAGGATAAAAGTCGGTCGCCTTAAAAGGCGGGTGAGCCTAGTAATATGATATTTGTAACGTCTAATATGTCTTATTTTCTCTTATTATGTCTAATATATTGGGTAATACGAGTGTAATGGTGACTAAAGGGTGTTATTTCATGTCCAGAGGGCTCTAATAATGTTAAACGTATTTAGAAGGTCGGAAACAAGTTTTCTATACTCAAACTGCGAAAATACTCGATTTATAAATAAAGAATCCTACTTCGCGAAAATTCATTTATCACGGTAGAGTCTGGAACGGATTAACCGTGATAAACGAGGGTTCACTGCATAACCATCTCTTACCTTCCCGATCTCGCTCGGAAGCCGCTCGTTCACCGCTTTCCCGGACTCCCTTATTGCCCCTTCTGTAGCCACCGATGTGTCTGTTTGTCTTCCATCCATCCATCCATCCTCTTCCGCTTATCCGAGGTCGGGTCGCGGGGGGCAGCAGCTTGAGCAGAGATGCCCAGACTTCCCTCTCCCCGGCCACTTCTTCCAGCTCTTCCGGGAGAACCCCAAGGCGTTCCCAGGCCAGCCGGGAGACACAGTCCCTCCAGCGTGTCCTGGGGTCTTCCCCGGGGCGGCCTCCTCCCGGTTAGACGTGCCCAGAACGCCTCGCCAGGGATCTGTTTGTCTTGCTACCCTCGTTTTTCCTGACTTGTGTGAGTTTTCAATCAAATCAGTTTCCAGTTTTCTGGTTTCTTAGTTAAATATTCCTGACCCTTATCTAAAAAGAGAGCTTGGCGTATACCTTTTATCGATTCATTGCTTTAGCGTATGTAGCCCTCCCACCGTTACCTATGACGCAGGATGAAATTTCCCTGGTGGGATCGACATTAAACACCTCCTAATAAGTTGTAATGACCGATGGGTCCAATGAAACAATTCTATTTATCCCTGCTGTTACAATAGTTCAAAGTCCCGATTTGTAAACTCGCGCTCCTTTTATTAATTTCTAGCAGAATACCCGTGCTTCGCAGTGGAAAAGTAGTGTGTTGAAGAAGTTATGAAAAAGAAAAGGAAACATCTTGAAAATAACGTCACCTGATTGTCAATGTAATTGTTTTGTGAATGTTAGGAGTGTTGCTGTCATCAAGGATTTGATTCTCATTTTTTCTTTCAATCAGGTTCGTATTTGGAGGACGTGTTGTTATGAAGTTACATTCCGTGTTTGTCAACCGTTGTAAAGATAACGGGTTCCATTCATCGAAGTGTTCACCACCCAAATCAGTACTCCTAAATCTAAGATGTTTAACAGGCATTCCCGGTATCAAGTTGTGGATTTGCCTGTAAATATTTAGCGGCAGCGTGTCTATGAACGTAATTTAAACTTTAGCTTTACACCTTGCTCTCCTATTGATATGTCTGAAAAGGCTTGTTCAGCTTCAGAGGGTTGTTTCCCTTCTTACTGCATCAATAAGCAGCTCGTCTTCCTCTTCATCTGAGACATCACACACTGCATGTACGGGTTTACCTTTCCCAGTCCTGCAAACTTTAGCAAAGTGGTTCAATTTACCACATTTTTCACACTGCCTTCCTTTAGCTGGACATTCACTTTTTCCACCGTGTGCTTTGTTTCTGCAGTAGCTGCACTTATGAATATATTACATTACATTACAATACAGTTTATTGTTGTATAGCCCAAAATCACACAGGAAGTGCTGCAATGGGCTTTAACAGGCCCTGCCTTTTGACAGCCCCCCAGCCTTGACTCTCTGAGAAGACAAGGAAAAACTCCCAAAAAAACCTTGTAGGGAAAAATGGAAGAAACCTTGGGAAAGGCAGTTCAAAGAGACCCCTTTCCAGGTAGGTTGGCGTGCAGTGGGTGTCAAAAGTAGGGGGTCAATACAATACAATACACAGAACAGAACAATTCCTTAAGACAGCATAATAATAAAAATTTTAGAATTACGATTTAACAGTAGATGATATGACATAATTAGGTTTGGATATTTTTAGAGTCCTTGAGACCTCATCCATCTAGCTGCCTCATCATTTGGCCAAGCCACGGCTGAAACGTTGCTCCGATGAAAGGACCCCTCTTTCTCATGATTCCTGTGATCCTCCATCAGGGATGACTTTACCATAGGCAGGCAAACAACTTGGCAGGTGGGCCGTGGCACCAATTGGCACATTTGGGTACCGAGAAAAGAAACAGAATAGGTGAGGGTTAGTATTCAAATATAATTATCATGTTACTTATGTTATAGTGCTAATGGCTAACAACAGAGATGCAGTCTGTACAGTTAAATATGTGTGTATGCGTCACTCGCTTCATATTCTTTTGCTGCCTTCTCATTTGTGTAATGCGTTTTTTGCTCAGCGCTCTTTGCAGCTCCTGCTTGTTGTCTGCGCACTGCGTTCACAGTCAGTTCACGTGAGCCGCTCGGAGTACATTGAAGGTTCTCAGCTGTGCTTGTGCGATCTTACGATGTCCACGGCTTCATTTAATGTTCGCTCAGACCCGGCACTTAGAGAGAAACTTAAGTTTCGCTGAGTTTGTGCCAAACACCACCCTGACCGTCTCGTCTTTGTTTGCATAAGCACAGTCCTTCACCAGCAATTTTAACTCCATTACAAAGTGAACAAAAGTCTCGTTTATACCCTGCGTCCTCCATCTTGCGAATATCCTATTCGTCACAGGCATGACAAACGCCAGCAGCAGCCTGTCTATGAACTTGATTTAAACTTCAGGATTACACCGTGTGCTTTGTTTCCGCAGTAGCTGCTCGTTTGAATATGCGTGTATGCGTCACTCGCTTCATATTCTTTTGCTGCCTTCTCAATTGTGTAATTTGCTCAGCGCCTTATATGCAGCTCCTGCTTGTTGTCTGTGACGATGACAGTCAGTTCACGTCACACGCCGACCATTGAAGGTTCTCAGCTGTGCTTGTGCGATCTTGCGATGTCCTCGGCTTCATTTAATGTTCGATTTCCAGTTATGAATTTTCTCGTTCGCTGAGTTTGTGCCAAACACCAGCCTGACCGTCTCGTCTTCGTTTGCATAAGCACAGCCCTTCACCAGCAATTTTAACTCCGTTACAAAGTGAACAAAAGTCTCGTTTATACCCTGCGTCCTCCATCTCGCAAATATCCTATTCATCATAGGCATGACAAACTGCAGCGGCAGCCTGTCTATGAACTTGATTTAAACTTCAGGATTACACCGTGTGCTTTGTTTCCGCAGTACCTGCACTTATGAATATGCGTCACTCGCTTGATTTCCTTTTGCTGCCTTCTCAATTGTGTAATGCTGACGGGCGGCCTTATATGAGCAGGCACTCGATTACTTGGGAGGTGTGACGATGAGAGACGCAACTCCACCTCACACGTCGACCGAGCTGCAGGCTATGGCCGTATGTATATATGTACACAAGTAGATTTCCAGTTATGACCGTTGTGTGTAGAATTTCAAAATGAAGCCTGCCTAACTTTTGTAAGTAAGCGGTAAGGAATGGGCCTGCCAAATTTCAGCCTTCTACCTACACAGGAAGTTGGAGAATTAGTGACGTTGGAAGGTTCAATATGGCGGCCGACAGTGGTGTTATACCACTGAAATCAGTACGTGCAGTACATCGGTTTTGGTTAGCGCAGGGATGCTGCCTACCAAATTTCGTGAAGATGGGGCCATAAATAAAGAAGTTCAACATGGCGAACGTTATCGACCGTTGAGTGTAGAATTTCGAAATGAAACCTGCCCAACTTTTGTAAGGAAGCTGTAAGGAATGAGCCTGCGAAATGTCAGCCTTCTACCTACACGGGAAGTTGGAGAATTAGTGATGAGTGAGGGAGTGAGGGCTTTGCCTTTTATTAGTATACATTTGAATGCAACCACCATGTAAGCACTCTGCACAATCATGGATAGGACACAACAGTAATAACAATACTAATAAAACACATTTATTTAAACACACCGCTCAAGGGATATTCTCGCAGTTTAACGTAACTCGATTACAGTGCATCCAGAAAGTATTCCCAGCGCATCACTTTCTCCACATTTTGTTATGTCACAGCCTTATTCCAAAATGGATTAAATTCATTTTTTTCCTCAGAATTCTACACACAACACCCCAAAATGACAACATGAAAAAAGTTTACTTGAGGTTTTTGCAAATTTATTAAAAATAAAAACACTGAGAAATCCCATGTCCATAAGTATTCACAGCCTTTGCCACGAAGCTCCAAATTGAGCTCAGGTCCATCCTGTTTCCCCTGATCATCCTTGAGATGTTTCTGCAGCTTCATTGGAGTCCACCTGTGGTAAATTCAGTTGATTGGACATGATTTGGAAAGGCACACACCTGTCTATAGAAGGTCCCACAGTTGACAGTTCATGTCAGAGCACAAACCAAGCATGAAGTCAAAGGAATTGTCTGTAGACCTCCGAGACAGGATTGTCTGGAGGCACAAATCTGGGGAAGGTTACAGAAACATGTCTGCTGCTTTGAAGGTCCCAATGAGCACAGTGGCCTCCATCATCCGTAAGTGGAAGAAGTTTGAAACCACCAGGACTCTTCCTAGAGCTGGCCGGCCATCTAAACTGAGCGATTGGGGGAGAAGGGCCTTAGTCAGGGAGATGACCAAGAACCCAATGGTCACTCTGTCAGAGCTCCAGAGGTCCTCTGTGGAGAGAGGAGAACCTTCCAGAAGGACAACCATCTCTGCAACAATCCACCAATCAGGCCTGTATGGTAGAGTGGCCAGACGGAAGCCACTTCATAGTAAAAGGCACATGGCAGCCCGCCTGGAGTTTGTCAAAAGGCACCTGAAGGACTCTCAGACCATGAGAGACAAAATTCTCTGGTCTGATGAGACAAAGATTGAACTCTTTGGTGTGAATGCCAGGCGTCACATTTGGAGGAAACCAGGCACCGCTCATCAGCAGACCAATACCATCCCTACAGTGAAGCATGGTGGTGGCAGCATCATGCTGTTGTGATGGAACTGGGAGACTAGTCAGGATAAAGGGAAAGATGACTGCAGCAATGGACAGAGACATCCTGGATGAAAACCTGCTCCAGAGCACTCTTGACCTCAGACTGGGGCGATGGTTCATCTTTCAGCAGGACAACGACCCTAAGCACACAGCCAAGATATCAAAGGAGTGGTTTAGGACAACTCTGTGAATGTCCTTGAGTGGCCCAGACTTGAATCTGATTGAACATCTCTGGAGAGATCTTAACATGGCTGTGCACCGACGCTTCTCATCCAACCTGATGGAGCTTGAGAGGTGCTGCAAAGAGGAATGGGTGAAACTGGCCAAGGATAGGTGTGCCAAGCTTGTGGCATCATATTCAAAAAGACTTGAGGCTGGAATTGCTGCCAAAGGGGCATCGACAAAGTATTGAGCAAAGGCTGTGAATACTTATGGACATGGGATTTCTCAGTTTTTATATTTTTAATAAATTCGTAAAAACCTCAAGTAAACTTTTTTCACGTTGTCATTATGGGGTGTTGTGTGTAGAATTCTGAGGGAAAAAAACGAATTGAATCCATTTTGGAATAAGGCTGCGACATAACAAAATGTGGAAAAAGTGATGTGCTGTTAATACTTTCCAGATGCACTGTATGTGGTTATCAAATGAGAACACCATCAACAGACACTTGGACATAAATCCAGCATACGCAAACGTAAGAAGAACTTATTCTTAATTAACAAGACTTTACACCCAATAACCCCCCGTCCCCCGTAAATTATTGCTATTTATTGCATTTAATTCTTGTAAGTCTAAGCATCATCCTCTGATGAAGACCCCTGGTAGGGGTTGACAGCTCAGGAATAAAAAACTACTTTTGATACGTGATTCATTTTCTTCCTTTGTGGATCTCCAGCTGCAAATATGCAAACCGTATCACAGACCTTCTCTTATATTTTATATTATATTATTATATTCTATTATTTATTTGTTAGTGCACTTAGTTGGAGCTCATATGCAGGCTCACAGGTACTCTGTGTCCTTCCAGAACTTTCGCCGCACTTCACATTTACCTCCGTGTTGAAACACAGGAATCTCTCAACCCCATCTGGGAAGACGCCGGTAGCTTCGTCTTGTTGCGTGATTTAATTGCGTTCCCTTTTTCGTGTTTCCTTTAGACAGTAAATTTCCTTAAAGGAGGCATCCAACTCTGTGTTTGTCCTTCATTTCAAAGCTGAGCTCCCCTTTTCATCCGCCTTCCAATGAGCCAAACTCGCTCAATGCCTCTCGCGTTCAACACTGACCACCAAAAGTTATTTTTCGTCTTTTTGTTTTGCTCTCTGTCCTTAACCTCAGTACCATCTTTCTCTTTTCCTTACACATTCATTCAGCACTCTTCCCCCACCTCACTCTGCCTCTGCACGCTCTTCCTCTCACCTCCCCAAGAAAAACAAAGATCATTGGAGTAGTAAGGGCGCGCCATACCTTGATTGGCAGTAAACGGCACCAATCACATCTTTGTTCCTGGTTTCCCCAAAGGAAAGAAAATAAGTTGTGTCATTGAGGCTTACTTTTACGTTTACTATTCTACGCAACTAGGAGGGCGCTACACATTTTACACGATTCTCATGCAAGTTTATATCAGGGCATACATCAGTCTGTGTCACGATATATACTGTTTAAAAGAATTAAAGGAACACTTTTGAATCAGAGTATAGCATAAAGTCAATGAAACTTATGGGATATTAATCTGGTCAGTTAAGTAGCAGAGGGGGTTGTTAATCAGTTTCAGCTGCTGTGGTGTTAATGAAATTAACAACAGATGCACTAGAGGGGCAACAATGAGATGACCCCCAAAACAGGAATGAAGGGTTTAACCAGTGTTGTGTTTGAATCCCTGAACCATCGTCCCAGTCTGAAGTCGACTATTTTGTTGAAGGTCTTCTATGTATTTGACGTTTTTCTCTCCCATGTGGCCTGAGGTGTTAGGGTTCTCTTCATTTCCTGTCACTCCTGTATCTTCTCGCTGATCGGTGGGATGTCTGTGATCGTCGCTCAGGTCGTGAACCCTCGGCCTGACCCGTTCTACATTTCCATGGTGGGAAGGGACCTGTTCTGTCTCGTCCACTCCTGCCAACATTCTGCACCATACAGAGGGGTGGGCATCTTTGTGGCCTATCTTCACCTTAAGGTGGTTTGGCATTGACTTGGCGCCATTTCAGCCGTTCAGCTTTGACTCGTACTGCTTGGGTCGGAGCAGACAAGCCCCACAGGGTATTTGAGTTTGATCACCAATGTGTATGGCACCGTCTGTACATCCCATTTTAAGCCCATTCTCTGCCAGTAGAGTCTCCCAGTGCTACTTTGGTGCCATCATACCTCTGCTGTGGTTATATTTGAACAAGTATGACTGCAATCGTAAAAGGGCACATTCCCTGGGAGCCTGCACCATCTGTTGGATATATAAGATATTAGCTAATATCTTAGACTTGGACAACAGCCAATTATTGTATTCACTTTGATGGCTTCAAAACGGCTCCGACTGATGAAATGTGAACCACAGCATGCTACGTGAGCACCACTTGTTAGAGTTCAAGTACTGTTTGCCAATTTCTTTTAAGGTAAAGTCCACTAAACGGTTTGCTTTCTCTCTTCCTGCAGCCTTACAAGAAAGGGGCATCTTCCTGACATCTTCCTTGTCTCTGCCCTCCTTCCAACAGAGAATACACGATGACAAAATGAAGGGATTGACATCAGGGTCGGCGCGTTTGGTCCCGGTCTCTTTGCAGTATAGTTTTCTGCCTGTTATGAAGTTAACGAGGATAGATGCCGTGAGTGCTCAACAGGTGTACGGCGCAAGCCCCGTGCTTTTGTGCATCTCCCAGGAAGGGGGGAACGTTTCTAAACACAAAACCGATGATGAGAATAACCAGTGGAACCAAGAGCGACAGAAGCCATATTGCTGCGCGGAGTGTGGCAAACGATTCTCCCATAAAGGCAACTTTCAGAACCACCAAAGAATTCACACTGGGGAGAGACCTCATCGTTGTACTCGATGTTTCAAACGATTCTCGCAAATCAGCCATCTGCAGAAACACACAAGAATCCATACGGGAGAGAGGCCTCACGGTTGTACCCGATGTGGTAAACGATTCTCGCAGTTAGGCCATCTGCAGAGACACTCAAAAATTCACATTGGGGAGAGCCCTCGTGCTGCCCAGGGTGTAGTTAAGGATTTTAAGACGTCGGTGACCTTCACCGCCACATAGGAGTAAGTACTGGGGGGAGAGAGAGCGTATTTCTGATCGGAATGTGGCAAACGATTTTCACACCGTCTGGAGAGGGCTTTGCAGACTTCACACCAGAGCACAGTGATTCACAATGGAGGAGACTGTCAAACAAATGTACCTCGTGCACAGAATGAACCGTACGACATAACGAGTCCAGTGGCCACTTGAAGATAACCAGGAGGTCAGGTAATGCCACATCCTAATCCAGGTTTTCATAATCTGTAAAGACATTAAGTAAGTAGATCCAGCTGCATTCTTGTAATTTAACAGTGGATTGCATATTTGAGCGTACCGGAAGAACTTCTTTACATGGAGCGTTGTGGGAATCTGAAACAAACTACCGAGACCCCGTGAGGGCCTTTAGGAAGGAGACGCTGGGACAGCTTTAGCACTTCGCTGAACACACCAGCGACCGACGGACTGAACGGACTCCTCTCGGTTCTCCGATGTCTTCTGTTCTCGCTGCTGCTTTTACCTACCGAGGCACGTGCACAAAACTGCAGTCCACAAAGCTCAAGATTCCCCTTTTTTAAGGAACGGGAAGGGCGAAAGCGCAGCGCAACTGAAATGACTGAAGAGAGCGTTTCACCGCCGTCTTTTAATAGTAAGCACAGCCAGGGCGGGTGGGGTTGAATCTGAAAAAAAAAAAAAAAAAAATGAACCCCAATAAAGACTGTAAGCAAAACCCCCTTTGGTTTGCTGGTCGCAGTGGATGCCTTTCAATTCAAGTCGCAGCAGGTTAGCGTGGTTAGGAAGATCTTGGAACGGGTGGGCTTTGTGATGGTAGGAGACTTTGACTGTGGTGGGCTTGGTGGTGCCCAATAGGGGCGCAATTTCAGGAATAACACAAACTTCACAACTTTAATTTGTCTCCCCCCTCACTGAACCAGCCCCCCCAACACACACACACACACACCCTCCTTCTTAGTGTTTAATATCTAGATAGATACATTATTAATCCCAAGGGGACATTCCCATACTCCAGCAGCAGCATACTGATAAAGAACAATATTAAATTAAAGAGTGATAACAATGAAGCTATAACAGACAATAACTTTGTTTAATGTTAACGTTTACCCCCCTGGGGTGGAATTGAAGAGTCGCATGGTGTGGGGGGGTCTCAGTCTGTCAGTGGAGCAGGACGGTGACAGCAGTCTGTCTGTCTCTGAAGCTGCTCCTCTGTCTGGAGATGATCCTGTTCAGTAGATTCTCCATGATTGACAGGAGTCTGCTCAGCGCCCGCTGCTCTGCCACGGATGTCAAACTGTCCAGCTCCGTGCCTACAATAGAGCCTGCCTTCCTCACCAGTTTGTTCAGGTGTGAGGCGTCCTTCTTCTTTATGGTGCCTCCCCAGCACACCACTGCATAGTAGAAGGGTGCTCGCCACAACCGTCTGGTAGAACATCTGCAGCATCTTATTGGAGATGTTGAAGGACGCCAGCCTTCTAATGAAGTATAGTCTGCTCTGTCCTCTCTTACACAGCATTGGTATTGGCAGTCCAGTCCAGTTTATCATCCAGCTGCACTCCCAGGTATTTATAGGTCTGCATCCTCTGCACACAGTCACCTCCAATGATCATGGGGTCCATGAGGGTCCTGGGCCTCCTAAAATCCACCACCAGCTCCTTGGTCTTGCTGGTGTTCAGGTGTAAGTGGTTTGAGTCGCACCATTTAACAAAGTCCATGATTAGGTTCCTATACTTCTCCTCCTGCCCTCTCCTGATGCAGCCCACAATAGCAGTGTCGTCCGCGAACTTTTGCACGTTTCAGGACTCCGAGTCGTATTGGAAGTCTGATGTATGTTGGCTGAACAGGACCGGAGAAAGTCCAGTCCCCTGCGGCGCTCCTGTGCTGCGGACCACAATCTACATTTAGTCTCCACTATAGTCAGATACTTGCCTAGAACTGTCAAAATATTGAGTTGTCATGTGGCTGGATATTCAAATGGGCAGGCTGTGGGGTCTAAGACACCCACCATAGCTTGAGTTGTAGGCCAATGACTGGTAATTAAATGATTAAACGCTAAACGGGGAGCTCTGGTTTCAGGAATCGCACATTGCAAAGTTCACAAATTTGTTGAACTAACTAAACCCCAACCATCCTTGGCATGTGAAACTGTCAAGATGTTCATGTGGTAATATATTCAAATGGGCAGGCTGTGGGCCCTAAGGCACCCGCCATAGCTTGAGTTGTAGGCCAGCGACTGGTGATTAAATGATTAAACGCTAAACAGGGAGCTCTGGTTTCAGGAATCACACATTGCAAAGTTAACAGATTGTATTTGTTACCAAACCTACGCACATTATTGGTGTTGAAAACTGTCAAGACGTTGAGTTGTCATGTGGCCGGATATTCGAATGGGCAGGTTGTGGGCTCTAAGACACCCACCATAGCTTGAGTTGTAGGCCAAGGACTGACTGGCTGCCTGGAGGGAGCAGGTGGACCTACGACAAGAAGTGCTTACCCTTTGGTTGTGTTCAGTGATAGAAATGTCATTACACGCTTTACAAACGACGACAACCTCCTCTCATTAACAGAACTGCCACTCAGTACATGTCGTGGGAAACACTTCATTCTCTGTAATCTGTGAAAATCAATGAAACCAGCATGACCGGCACCATCAAACCATACGGCGTAGGCCAGGGGTCTCCAACTCCAGTCCTGCAGGGCCGCAGTGGCTGCAGGTTTTCATTCTAACCGTTTCTTAATCAGTGACCTGTTTTTGCTGCTAATTAACTCCTTTTCCTTTAATTTTAATTGACTTTTTTTTAAAGATTTGTTGTTCTTGAATTTCGTCATCATTCCTCTGAATTGCTTCATTTCTTTCCTTAAACGGCACCCAAACAGAAATGAAATGTGAGGTGAGGGAGCTGACAGAAGACCAGCTAAGTCAGGGCCTCAAACTCCAGCCAGTTGCTTCATTAGGCGTCGAGTCTTGTCGTTCATTACACCCGTTCTTTAATTCCATGGCTTGTCGCTGCTCTTATTGTGTAATAGCAGACACGTCCAAAACCGTGGATTTTCTCTCTTCTGAGAGTGCTGTGAAAATATTCTGTGGTCCTGAGCCCTCCACCCTTTTTATTTTCAGGTATTGAATGATGGACACACAGTTTGCTGGTCCGGTTTTGGCTCATTTTGTATCTCGTTATTGTTTGGCAGCTGATTAAGGACAAAGAAACAATTAAGGAGTCTGAGTCTTCAAGACCAAGTCAGTTAAGGGACGAAACGAAGCAATTCAGAGGAATGACAAAGTAGTCCAAGGGAGCAAATCTTTAAACACAAGTCCATTAAAAAGAAAGGAAAAGGAGTTAATAAGCAGCAAAAGCGGGTCACTGATTAAGAAAAGGGTTAGAATGAAAACCTGCAGCCACAGGGGCCGAGTTGCGAACCCCCTGCTCTTAGAGTTTTGAGTATCCATACAGAACAGAATACGCTTTTTCACGGACCACCCACACTGGTCTTAAACAACTGGTTGGAGTTTGAGACCCTGACTCAGCTGGTCTGCTGTCGGCCCACTCACTTCACTTCTGTTTAGGGAAAGAAATGAAGCAATTCAGAGGAATGATGATGTAGTCCAAGGGTGCAAATCTTAAAACACAAGTCCATTAAAAAGAAAGGAAAAGGAGTTAATTAGCAGCAAAACAGGTCACGGATTAAGAAAAGGGTTAGAATGAAAACCTGCAGCCACAGGGGCCGAGTTGCGGACCCCCAGCTCTTAGAGTTTTGAGTATTCATACAGAACAGAATGAGGTTTTTTCGATGACCACCCACACTCTTCTATGGACTGGCTGCTGCCCAGACATTAACTCTTAACCACCTGGTTGGAGTTTGAGGCCCTAACTTAAGTGGTCTTCTATCGGCTCACTCACTTCACCTTTCATTTCTGTTTAAGGACAAGAAACGGAGCACTTCAGAGGAACAACAAAAAAATCGGGGAGGGAAAAATCTTAAAAAAAAAAAAAAAAAAAAAAGTCAAAATAAATTCTAAAGTCATTAATTAAGAAAACCTGCAGCCACGACGGCCCTCCTGGACCTCAGACGTGGGGGAACCCCTGGACTTGACTAACGCTTCCTATTGTGTGCCAAGCCAGCTGGGAGTGGGCGGGGCCAGGTGGAAGGACGCCAGAAGTGACGTCAGAGGCGGTGAGGTTGTCAATCATGTGGTCTGTCGAGGTGTTGGTATACAGCGCCACCTGCTGGAATGGTGAGGAACTACCACCGCCAGTGCCTTTATGGTGTACACGTGTGTGACAGAGGATATGCTCACGGGGGGCCATGTTCAGTTCCAGACCACCCATTATGTAGTCTGATCTCGTATTGTTTTTTTTTTTCTTTCACTTTTGATGGTGTTTTCCTGCCTTGCACCATTTGCTTGGTGGGATTGGCTCCAGCTTCCCTCCCACCCACCTCAGGATAAATGAGGTTTACAAACTGGGTGGATGTGTTCCTGATTGGACATCCTGTATGGATTTAGCAGGTGACGATACGCTAACCTTAGGTTTTAATTGGAATTCTCTTTGGGCGTCTGGAGGGTGGCATCATGAGGGATGAGCCAAGACAGGGCATGGGCATTCTTGACTGTCCAACAAATGAACCAAAGTACAACTGTGGCAGCCAGTCAGGAGAAGGCGGTTACAAGGAAATGCTAATAAACTCTTGGCAGCGAGTACATCCAGGAGTGACCACACACGGTCCAGCCTGACGGTTGTCGTCTCTCCAGTGTCGCTCACTGTAGCTTGGGACTCTTTCAGAGTTCTTGTATGTCTATTGGTGGCCTCACCCGCTCGCCATCTTCGGTTTTTAAGGTCTGCCTGCCCAAGTGGACTTACTGACACATGCAAAATAAAAAAAGGCTTCAGCCCCCTGCTGACATTTTCTTGTTATTCAATACTGAATCACACAGAAAATTACATGTGAAAATATAAAAAACAATTTGGATTACAGAAGACATCATTATATCTTCTTCCGTTGGGAGTCTCCTGTGTGGATCATCTTGTCCCATCTCTTCCTGTCCAGAAGTAATAAGTCGTAAGAAATGTAATTGCATGAGGGACACGAGCAGCCCATTGGGTTTAGAAGTTCAGTGGAGACCACCTGTCTGGGGTGTTAGTTAAGCTGCAGTCTTTAGTAAGCCCCCCCAGGGGGAGGGTCCAGCCTGTGGTGACTCAGCATGGTGGTCTCATTTAAATACAATTACCAATAAAACACCAAATCGTTGATCTCATAAGTCTTCAGTGTGACATATCACTGGTCCACCAATTGGTTTTGGAAGTCCCATCATGAGCTCAGTGCTGATCACCTGTCTGGGGTTACAGTTTATCGCATCTGGTTGTGAGTCACTATGGTGGTCTAAATTAAAATAAATCCTAAAGCACCAAATCATCCATCATGTGAGTATTCACCCCAGTTAATGTGAAGCAGCAGCAGTCAGCCCAGCTTGAGAAGTCCCATCATGAGCTCCATGGAGGTCACCTGTCTGAGGTTTCACTTGATTGTATCAGAAGGTCCACCTTGGGTTGAGTCAACATGGGGGAGTCATTTAAATACAATTAGAAACAAAACAGCACATCATTGATCTCGTAAGTATTCACCCCCCTTTAATATGACATATTGTTGGTGCAGCCCACCGGTCTGGGGTTTTGATTGATTGTATCAGCAGGTGCAGCTTGTGGTGAGTATGGTGGCCAAAATTAAATTTAAGTAGAAAACTCCAAATGATTGATGATGTAATAAAAAATGGCGCTGAATCTGGAGGGGCCAGCTTGTGGTGAGTCAGTATGGTGGTCTTAATGAATTTACAGTTATTACTGTAAACCTCAGATTGTAGCAACGCCACTCAATACGGACTTCATTACCCAGCATCCTGAGGAGGTGCAGTGCTATTGGGCAGCCAAGGCTTCACTATGGATGTTGCTAGAAGGAGAAAAAAAAACCACGAAGGACTCCCAATCAGCTGATCTCATAAGTCTTCACCCCTATTAGTATGAAACATGACATGACTGATGTGGCCCATTTGTTTTAGAAATCCCACCATGAGTTCAACAGATTAATTGTAATAAAAAATGGTGCTGAATATGGAGGGGCCAGCTTGTGGTGAGTCAGTATGGTGGTCTTAATGAAGTTACAGGCTGTAGCAATGCCACTCAATATGGACTTCAATACCCAGCATCCTGAGGAGGCGCCACGCTATTGGGCAGCCCAGGCCCATTGGTTTTAGAAATCCCACCATGAGTTCAACGGATTAAATGTAATAAAAAAATGGCGCAGAATCTGGAGGGGCCAACTTGAGCTGAGTCAGTATGGTGGTCTTAATGAAGCTACAGTTATTACTGTAAACATCAGATTGTAGCAATGCCACTCGATACGGACTTCAATACCCAGCATCCTGAGGAGGCGCTGTGCTATTGGGCAGCCCAGGCCAAATTGGTTTTACAAATCCCACCATGAGTCCAATGGAGGTCACCTGTCTGGGGTTCCACTTGATTATATCTAGAATGAATGGGAGCTAAAAGGTTCACACCCTCTTGTGCAAGTAGTCCATTCTCAGGAAAAGGCAAATGACGGGAGTTGTCTGTCACACTGGGCGTGGTCACCATGCCGAGATCTACAGAGGTCTCCTAGGACTTCAATAAAAAAAACAAAGAACAGTCTGGCAAACAATTGAAAAATCCACCATTCCAGAATCCAGACCACCACCCACAAGAAGAGAGGACTTCAAACATCTACCAGCTTGCCCTGGTTAGGCCATCCCAACAATAACAATACAAGATGAAGTGAGAAGTCTTCAGGAAGTGCAGAATTTCATCAAGGGACCATCCGGGTAGCTCTTACCACTGTCAATGTCAAAGATCATGCGTCTACTATTGGAACAAGAGATCTACATGGGATGTGTGTCTGGAGAAACATCAGGGCAAGACTACAGGAATAGATGAGGCAATGATGAGTTTCTTGGCCACAGTACCAGAAGACAAGTTTCGTGAAAACCTGGTACCAACATGGTGGTTGTTGCGGACGACTGGGGCCCTCACCCAGTTGGGACAGCCTGTGAACCAGAAGGACCAGGGGGAGAGAACAAACACAGGACAGTACCTCCCTCGGGCCTCTAGATGGCAGTCCACCTGCATAGCAGTGGTGCCTACACTGTAAAATATTGCTGTAAATTTACAGTCAGTTTCCTACAGTATTTTCCTGTATTTTCTTTACACAGTAACATACTGTAATGTTTTAAAGTATTACTGTATATTTACAGCAGATAACTGTTTTCAATGCTTTTCTCCCTAAATACAGTAACATACTGTAACATACTGAAAATACAGTAGCATACTGGACAAGCAAAGCATTCTGGGATTGGTTTGTGAGGAGGAGGTGTACACTCAGCTGAGATTTAAGATCAGTAACATTAGAACTTTTAAGAGTACTCTTACGTACTGCTAATTAGGTTATAGCTTATCATTTATCACCCAGCCTATTCAGTTAATTTATTTTTGATAGTATTTTTTTGCACTTTACATTGTTGAACTGCATTTGGTGTTTGATGTTTGTGAAGCGGGAGAACGTGTCGGCGACAGAATAGAAAGATCCAGAAACAATTTGTTGCGGTTTTGACTTGGTGAGCCTCTTTCTCTTTTGCTTTATATTTTTTTTCCCTTTTTTTTTTCTTTTTTTCTTTTTGTCTTCGTTAGCGAGTTGGTTAGTTATTCGTTTTACAATTGTTTCACGCTGTCGGCCATCTTGTTTGTACATGTGCAGTTAGTTTGTACTTAGCAAGGTATCGTATAGCTTTTAGAGCCCGCACAACCATTTCTCCCTGCTCGTAAAGTGGAAAGCCCTCTTGTCCAGTTAATATTTAAACACTATCTTTATTTTTAACTTGGCACAAAGTGCTGTGTCTATACGTTTTGGGCCAGTAGGTCATGAGACCAAATAAATTTATTTTAAAGTAAAATGGGACATTTAGGCATTGTAAAATAACGTAGATGTTATAATTCAACGTCATTTTACATGTAAGGCATCCAGTACACGAGTTTGAAACTAATTTAACTCAGGAAACTTTAAAGTTTGTCAAAGCAGTAGTGGAAACTTAGCCGTTAGTTGCAAGTTGTCAGGAAAGCAACATAATAAAAGCAGCGAGTGTTTTTTTTTTTTTTTTTATCTCGACTTGTTAGATTATATAACTGATCCAAAAATGCTGCAGTGTCAGTTCTGTGATCGTGCTTTTCAATCAATATTGTTATTTTGTCAGCATATGAAAATCCATAGTCATGTTCCTAATACTGCTTTTAAATGTGGCATTCCAGATTGCTGTAGGTCCTTCAAAAAGTTTGCAGCTTTCAAGTCCCATATATACAGAGACCATAACAGGGGGGCTGCAAAGCGGGATGTAACACAGACAGACCTAGGACTTGATGCTTTAAACTTAGTCTGTTACATTTCTTTGTGCCAAGCAAAATTTAGTGATTTAAAAAGCTTCTTTGCTCACTTGAAGTCTCACATTAAAGAAGGAACCGTAGTATCTTGCCCATTTAGATGTAATAAAAGATTTTCTGTGATATCCACATTTTCCTCTCATTTATCCAGAAATCATCGAAATTGTTCAGTGGAAAGGCTCGGTCACAACATTCTGGAGGCAAATGTTCCAGGGCAGATGTGCACATCTCATAGTGATGTGGATGAACACTTGAGTATGCAGTGTGAGGTTGTGATAGACTCTGTTGATGGTGCCAAGGAGTCAGATATAGGCCTAGTACCAGATATTGCAGATGAGTGTCTATTTTGAAGAATTTGGCATTGTTTTACTTAAAATTGCAGGCAAAGTTGGTTCTACCATCTTCAGTAATTCAAACGGTAATTGAAGGGTTGCAGGACATACATGACATTAGCCAGTCACATGTGTTGCACAAACTAAATGAAAAATTGACTACTCTTGGAATTTCAGAAAATGATAGAAGGAGTGTTCTTGATGTCATGAAAGCTGAGGATCTTTTCCGGATTTGCAATACCCATGCACTAAAACGGATTTGAGGAGGAAAGTCTTTTTATAAAGAGTATTTTAAATATGTGGATCATGTTCCCATCTGCCTTGGAATAAATGAATCAGGCAAGGAAATCTTTGCTCAGTACATTCCAATTAAACAAACGTTAGAAGCACTGTTTTGTTGTGAATCAGTCAGGAAACAATATAAGAAAACAAAAGCTGAAATCAGAACAGAATACATTCTCAGTGATGTTTGGGATGGCAGAAACATTTATGAAAACAGCCTGTTTAAAACTGATTCAGAATCTTTAGGTTTAATCTTATATCAGGATGCCTTTGAAGTTGCTAATCCACTTGGATCAGGAAAGAAAAAACACAAGATTCTTGCTGTTTATGTCACACTTGCAAACCTCTTGCCTTTCTGTAGGGCAAGCATTGACCACATGCAGTTAGTTTTATTGTGCAGGGAGCAGGATTTTAAATACTTTGGTCAGGACGTTGTCTTCAGTCCTCTGATTAAAGACCTTAAAGACCTTGAGGAGAATGGTATTACGTTAGCCGATGGAAAATTGCACAAAGGTACATTGTGTGCCATAGCAGGAGACAATCTCGGCTCACATTACATTGGTGGATTTGTCGAAAATTTTAGTAGGAGTAGCAACTTTTGCAGATATTGTGAGATTGACCGACAAACATTCCAGTCAGCACCCCTGACAAAGGCTTTAACAAGAACAGTGAAGTCTTATGAACAGAATGTTAAAGATTTAGATGCTGCCAGAGCTGACAGTGTTGTTGGTGTCAAATTCAATTCTGTTTTTAATGAGTTGAAGTATTTTCATGTTTGTCAGCCAGGATTACCTCCCTGTCTTGGACATGATCTTTTTGAGGGTGTTGTGTCCAATGACCTTGCATTGTTCATTGATCATCTTGTGATTCAAGAGAAGCAGTTCACATACCTCGAATTAAATCGGCGCATTAATCAATTCAGGTACCTTGGCAATGATGCACATGATAAGCCATGTGAAGTACACCCAGGTGGTGAGAAATTACGTGGTCATGCAGCACAGAACTGGTGCTTGCTCAGGCTTTTACCTGTTTTGGTGGGGGAAAAGATTGCCAGTTCATCTGAAAATGAGGTTTGGCAATTAATACTACAACTCAGACAAATAGTAGAGCTTATTTGTGCTCCTGCCATTAACACTGGTCAGATAGCATGTTTATCAGTCATGATAGATGAATATATAGACACTCGAGCAAAGACTTTTCCGTGTCACCCTCTTAAACCAAAACATCACTACATGTGTCATTATCCTGAGCTCACTAATTGGTTTGGTCCTCTCATTCGGTTGTGGACGCTCCGTTTTGAGAGTAAGCACTCGTACTTTAAGCAGTGTGCAAGAAAATTGCACAATTTCAAGAACCTGAGTGCTACATTAGCAGAAAGACATCAGCTTCTGCAAGCATACTTAAATGCAGGGAATTTCTATCCTGAAAGTTGTGTAGTGGAGAGAGGGACAGATTTTCATATAAATGACTACAATGATGACATTAGAGGGTCAGTTGCTTACCTAAATTTTCAGCCAGGAGACACGATAGCAACAAATGAAGTGACTATAAAAGGAACACTTTACAAAAAGAACATGCATGTTGTTCTGGACAGAAATGATGAGGGTCTTGTATTTGGGAAAATTGAGTTGATTCTCATTCATGGCAATTCCAATGTACATTTTGTCACAAAGAAATATCAGTCTTTTGCCTTGTGGACCAGGGAATTCACTGTTTGACATCACAAAATTTGGGTGACTTATGCATTAATCAAAATAACCTACCTGATTACTATCCTTTGCCTGAATACTCCTTGTGTGGTCTGTCTGTAATAGTTCTTCATCATTCTTTTCCATTACTAGAATGATGTCTGAGTTACAAGAAGAAATTAAACAAACTGTATTGTCAGTAATACCAGGCCTTCCTGAGGAGCGACTCAATCAGTTAGTTGAGAAACTTATAGGCCTAGGAGTAGAGAGTTTTGAAGATTTAGTGTATGTGAAAGAAGAGGACATCTTAGAGTTCATACAACCTATCCAGTGCCGAAAACTGCTCAATGCCTGGAAACATCACGGTAAGTGATTAGCCAATAAGCTAATTATGTTGTGCTGCATTGTTTATGGTATCATTCTTGAGTCAATATTTAATTTCTTAATTCATTTTTTAGAACAAAAAAGCAGCATTTTGGCTCAGCAATTTGTTCAAGCTAGCTCTCCTCAACATTCACCACAAACAAGCTCCTCAGGCTCCTCTGTAAGTAGCATGGGATATTCTGCATCTTCTACCAGTGTGTCTCCTGTGTTTGTTACCTGGCCTGAAACCTTCCAAGTACCCTGGGACTCAATGCCAACTGGTATACAAATGGCTATTGCAAATTGCCAGAGACCTTCACCTGCTGACCGAAGACAAATGATAAGGGTCCTTGCTGATGAAATAAGAAAACATGAATCAAATCCCACCAGATCACAATGCCTTATAGTTGTTCGCCAAATAGTCAAGCAGTATCCAAAGAGTTTTGCAGACATGATTGGTGACAAGCAGATTGCAGGTGGATATGCTTCTCTTCTGTCACAGCTCAAAGTGCATAGAGCATCTGAACCGGAGCAACACACTAAGTCATCGGATCCAGAGTAATGAGAGTGGAACCATTAAAAAGAGAAGCACCACAGACTCCTATGGTTGCACACGATGGGAGCCTGAACTTCCAGCTGGTGAAAGTTATGACAGCCTTGAAGTGAAGCGTCAAAGAATGGAGGAGATATTTCTTCATGAGGGAAGCACTGGAGCAGACAGAGGAGAAGTTCGTAAGTTGATGGAGGAAACATATTGCTACCAGCGTCGAATGATAAATGCCATCCCGTCTCCTACCATTGCCAATTTGAAAACAAAATGGCCATACCTCTTCATGCAGAGGTATATGAATAGTCATTTTGAACTACTCACTGACAGAAATGTCCTCAGCCATTTGGAAATGTCATTTAAAGAATGTGGGAAACTCATTACTGAGTATTTTAAAGCCAAGCCAACTAATACCATTGTTCAGAATGTCCTAACCAGGGGTGAAGAGGATGTGGCTGCCTGTGTCTTGCAGCTACTCCTTGCACATTTTGAGGAGAAAATGGATGGGCTCATCCTTCAAACAGATGTGAGTTAAATATTTTCAAAAAATTATATTTATGACTGTATGTATGACTTATTTCTAATTGTTTGCATGCTGCGTCTGTTTATTTATTTATTTTACTTCAGGCATTTGCCACATCAGCAGACATCCACGGAACACTCAACTTGCTTGGCAGTCCTTGACTGATAATTCTTGGTACGTAAACATAATAGTGTGGAAATCTCATTTTACTAGATAAAAGTTACTCAGGTTTCAGAGGACTCAGTACAGAGTCATGGGTATATTTTTGTAATCTTTGTTTTCAGGTCAAAATCTAAGTAACCAGCGGTGGATGGTGAGCATTGAAGGTCACGTTGTATGTGAAGGAACACAACCCAGCTTTGTCTCTGGACTTGCAGCTGTATTTGCTTCATATTACAATTTCAACCTCCAGTATCAAGAAGAGGCTGCATGCACCCTTGAGTTTGTTCAAAGGTAAGGCATTGGCTTATTTTCTATCCATATATTGTTTTGAAAACTGACATACAGTTCCATTAGACTTTATTACACACTGCCTGTAAAACGTTTATACACTACTGAGCTTAATCTCTTTCTCTCATGCTCTATCAAACATTTCACCTTTAACCACCCTGACATACACCATGATGTTCTTTCTCTAAATTAAATTAGATAAAATTGGTACAGGCAGTCATGTACATTTGTTTTAAAGAATGCAAATTGCAGTCATGACAAAGTGAGTTATCATTATTTTTTATATAAACAAGTAAATGTGTTTTTTTTCTTTGTTATTTAGACGATTTCTTGACATCAATCCTGAACGAGGGTCCAAGGCCAAGCAAGGAAAACTTGTATCTAAGAAGACTGGCCGAGTAGTCCAAAAAAAGAAAAGCTCAGTAAACCCTCATGTTTCCTCTCTACTTCGTAAGATAATGGACTTTGAATGGAATTTTGTCTGAGTTCATCCAAGACCACTTTCTCAATGTTAATTTTGACAGTTTCAGTATTTATCCAATATGGTGTTCATAATCTGTTCTAATGTAAAACTCAAGATTGGTTCACTTTTAAATTTACCACTGAACAATACACTTGTTTATTGAGTGAGTTTCCCACTTTTGTTGCAATGATTTGTTTATCTGAAATAATGCAAATTTAAAATAAATGTTCATTGAAATGTTTCAAATGAAAGAAGCATTATTTGTTTTCATTTACATCCATTTTAGTCAGTAAAAATTGCAATATAATGTTAATATCAATGCTGTAGTGACAATCTATGCTACTAGAAAAAACACCATACAAAATGGTAATCACAGTATGACCACTGTAAAAATACAAACCTTTTTCTTGTAATTTTACAGTAAAATACTGGCAGCAGAGTTGCCAGCCACTTACTGTAGAAATACAGAGATGCTACTGTAATTGACTTTTACAGTATTACACTGTAATTCATAATACAGTATTGTACAATAATATTACAGTATCATACTGTATTATGAAATTACAGTGTAATACTGTAAATGTTAATTACAGCAGCATCACTGTAAAAGTACAGTAAGTGGCTGGCAACTCTGCTGCCAGTATTTTACTGTAAAATTACACCGAAAAATTTTACAGTGTAGGATTTTCACTGGGCCACATAGGACTTGAAGTTCGGGACAGCCCTGTTGGGTCCTGCCAGGGGGAGCTAAAGAGCTCTATTTTGTTGGGCTTCCCCGAGACACCTGGGAGTACCTGTGGATCTCACTAACAAGCCAGCAAGGAGGAGGAAGAGGATGAAGCTTACCAGCAGGAGCAGAGTGAAGAAGAGGAAAGTGCTGTGTGCTCGGTCTGTGGTAACTGTGCTTAAAACTGTGCTGTTTTGGTGGGAAACGAGGGAAAGCGTTTCCCACAAAAAAAGGTAAAATAAATAGAAAGTGTGTCCTCAACTTGTGTCCACGTCTGTCTGTGTCGGGGTTGGGGAGCTGGCACATCCCCCTGGTGTCCATACAGGTTAACGTTCTAATAATATCCCCCTGGTTCTTGGTGATCTCCTCCTGGTGGCACCCACAGCTCCCAACAGGGCTGAGGATACGGACTCCGTGTCCCATGATGCCCTGCGGGAATCTGAGGAACCATTTCCATCCTAGCGAGCTTCCAGCGTTCCGGGGGATGTAATGCCCTAGAAAGACTGTTTTTCATACTCGAGGGACGTCCAGGCCGAACTGAAACGTCGCTGTCTATCACAATAGATAGATAGATAGATCTTTACTTGTCCTCAGAGGGAATTTTAGCGTTTAAATAAAGCTTATTATTATAATCTTTTTATTATCAACACACTAATAAGGCAAAAAATATATCTTTTTAAAGGTGACTGTACATCTATATAAAACCTTATCTTTGCCAACAATATATAATTTTGGGTACAACAAAGAAGGTCTAAATCAGCACCAGTTCAAATGAAGCGTTTCAGACAGAGCTGCAGGTAAAACCAAGAGAGACAGGAATGAAAATGAAAGATTAGTAGAATCCACAACAATAAAACAGCTCTAGGGGTGTTGACATTTTATAAAGAGGAATGTAACAAGTTCCGAAAGAATAAAAAGCTGCTTGTAAAGACGGATGAAGGAAAAATGCCGAGGGGAACAGCGTTAAGGTCGAGAAGTTCAGCCAAAAAGGGAGGGATGTCCTTTGAACAAATTCATATCCAGACAAAAGATCGAACAAAAAAATGTAATCAAAGGCTCAGCATCCCAACACCATAAGTTATTACGTGACAAAATGAGCTAAGCGAACAAGCCACTACTTACATAACGGGTCATTCCCAAACCAATTTTTTTTTTTTTACAAACACCCTCTTTAAGAAATACTCGTAGTTGTGAAGTTTCTCTTCTCCTTTTCTTCCTTGATGTTTACTGATTTCCCTCAGTAAATTAACAGACACGTCGACCCGCAGAGCGGTCACTCTACACGGTCTTCGAATGGACGTATCAGTCCGATCCCGTGACGTTCTGATTGCTCAATAAATCCGCACGAACACAAGGAGTGCCGCCGATTTCCCGCGTCTTCTCAACTAACGAGTCACCTGAGCCGCAGGCGGCGATCATTTAAACCCGCGCGCGCGCTCTCCTGAGTTCATGTCATATTCCTGTTTGGCGCATTCACAGCATGGCGCGTTTGGGTTGCTGGTGTTTTTTCCGGTTTGCAGTGTGGGTGTTGGGCGCTCATTTTGTTTCTGCAGCGTTTGGGGCTGTGACTAAGAAATGCGATGAGGACAAGGCGATGACGGTGTCGTTTGATGGTTTTCCGGCAGTTTTTCTCCAGAGTGAGTGCGGTTTGTTCTCGACCAGTGCGACTTGTCTGAGTCTTCAAGTAAATGTCACCTCACTTTTTTTAATTTTTCAGAGACGAGAGGCGGGCTCGTAAAGGTGACCAAAGATCTCCCAGGAGTCGTTCTCCATTTAATCTCTGGTCGCACCACACTAACGGTCCCCTTTTCTTCATCGTTCGCTCACGTGACTGAACCGGTGAGTAGCGCCGACGCTTTAGTCGTTTTTAAATTAAGCTGTATCTTGTATTGTGGTCTGAGCCTCTCCTGTTCACTTTAGGGCTCCCAGTACGTCGTAACCATTGCCGTTGGATCTCGAACAAATGTGAAAACCTTCACATGCCCTAAACCAGGTATGCTTCTCTTCTGGGTTGCCACCCTGAGTGTCTCTCCCATTTTCTAAATGGGCTTTATGACCATCGCAGCTCGCCGATCTGGGAGTGTTGCTGAGAGATGTGCAGTTGCAGCCAGTGAGAAGCTCCCTTGTGGAGGGTCTTCATCCATCACTCAAGCAGACTGTGAAGCCAACAACTGCTGCTATGATTTGAGCAGCAGCACCAGTCCATGCTATTATGCCAATGATGGTGAGTGGTTTTGGGTGAGTGAGCAAAGGTGGCAGCTACTGGATATTCATGCTTGTTTGCTTTGTCCAGTGACTGTGCAGTGCACCCTGGATGGCCAGTTTGTGGTGGTGGTGTCTGAGAAAGTGACCCTTCCTTCCCTGGATCTCGGGTCAATCCAGTTGGTGGACAGCAGTTCCCCCAACTGCAGCCCTGTGACCAGCCTGTCCAGCTTTGTCCTGTACCAGTTTCCAGTCAGTGCCTGTGGCAGCACAGTTCAGGTGAGACTCCATCTTGGTGATGTGCAGTAGCAAGCACTCTGTCAACCATAGGAAGTTGGAGAGCTGAGTAATCTGATCTCTGTATTAGACCTGATGGCTTGTGGTGGATCTAATATTTTAGTCCTCATTCTGTAGTGTTTCTGCCCTAGTAAAGGGGATGAGGTTTGTTCTAAAGTTGTTGGACCATACAGACCTTAGTAATGTCTTGCTGATGTGAGAGAATTACTGCCATCTATGAAGTCATTGCAGGGGGTTTCCATTTCTAATGTCCCTGTTTCAGCTTTCTGGTGGCAATGTGACTTACCAGAACACCATGTCTGCTGCCATCACTGTGAGGAGTGGTCCAGAGGGCTCCATCACCAGGGACAGTGTCTACAAGTAAGGCTTCTGAACCTGCTTCCTCTGACCCTAAATGTGCTCTACCTGCTATGATGTGGTGTTTCTCTCCTCAGGTTATTCTTCCAGTGCACCTACTCGGGAAGCCAGGATGTGCAAGTGGAGGCTGAGGTGTATACTGTGGCGCCACCTCTTCCAGTAGTAGAGCAAGGGCCGTTTGACCTGGAATTGGTCATTGCAACAGGTATTGTTGGGTGGGGTCCATGGGTTTTTTTTTTTGTTTTTTTTATTTCTATTCCTTTCACAGAATGGTGTGAAGGTACAATAAAGTCTTGTAGATTTGTAGTTCCGAGAATCCTGTGGTTAGGGTGGGATATTTCCAGTAATTTCTGCTCTTTTCCATGGTCAGATTCCTCCTATGGCTCTTACTATGTGGATGCTGACTACCCAGTGACCAGAACTCTGAGGGATCCTGTGGCTGTGGAAGTGCACATCGTGAACAGGACTGACCCTAACCTTGTGCTGACTCTTGGGGACTGCTGGGTCACTCCAGGACCTTCTGCTTCCAGCCAGCCCCAGTGGAGCCTTCTGGTGAATGGGTAGGTGACCACCTTGTAGGAGGGTGAGGTGAAGAGGGTGGCTGGTCAGTGCTAACTGGGGGTCTGTTGTCCCAGGTGCCCATACATGGGGGACAACTATTTGACCAGCTTGGTGACTGTGGACAACACATCTGGAGTGGCCTACCCAAGTCATTACAAGAGATTTGTGTTTGAGATGTTTGCTTTTGTGGATCCTGTAGCTCGGCAAGCCTTGGCTGAAAAGGTGGGTGTTTTTGTGGCAAAGGATAATTCTGCCTTGTTGTTTCTGTGGTCTTGGTTGAAATACTCTGGTTTGGTTTGTTTGGAGATGGGTGTATGGATCCACACCAGTGTGGTCCGTAGTTTTTCTGCTGTGTGGTTTCACGATTGTGTTCCTGACTTTTCTCTGTAGATCTTCATCTACTGTGTTGCTGCTGCCTGCTATCCCTCTGCCACAGACCCTTGTACTCAGAGCTGCCCTGTAAGAAGTAAGTAGCCCATGGCAGTTGGTTTTGGCTGTGGTGTCTGTTCAAAGCTGTAATTACAAGGCACTGTTACTGGAGTAACAGTGACACCATGTTCTACAAAACAGAGTGGCATGGAGACTGCTTGCATTGTAGACATGGGGTGTGAAATCTGGTTGACTGCCTGGTAAAGGGGGCTCGGGGTGTGAAGCTAAACCCAATTTTTTTTTTTTTTTTCCCCTGCCCAGGATCTGGCAGAGCTGCAGACAAGGTGGCACAAATTGTTTCCTCCAGGAAGAATATGCTCCTTCACAGTGGTCCTGTGGTCTTTGTGGCTGACGGTATGCAAACCTCCAGACTGGAGCAGAAAGGTAATCATCTTGATCCTCCTGTAGCAGTCCAGATTTCTGCTTGATGTCTTCATCCTTTACTGTATGGCTTGTAGAGTAAATGTCCTTTGTCTTCCTCCCACAGCCTCTCTTCCCAGTGGATACCTGGTACTGGGAGCTGCAGCTGCCATGTTGATGGTGATCCTGGTTTTAGCTATAGTTGCTTTGAGAAGGTTGAACAAGCAGAAAGTGAATCTGAAATTTTAAATAAAAGGCTCTTCATGAATGGTTGGAATCTTGTGCAATTTTTAAATGGAGTGACACCTGTGGGTCTTGTGTCTAAAGCTCTAGCTGTCGATTTTTGATTTATGAAATTGGTGACCTACATTTCAGCCGTAAACCCACACTTGAACTCTTGTTGCATTTATTGCTGGCCTCCTTTACTTATCATATCCCATCTTTGCCAAGTCTACTCAAGGAGTGCTTTTAATGGATTGTTGGACGACCAGGGAACTGTCTGTTTGTACAGGATTGCTTTCTATTAAACTCTGGGATGTGTCTGAGCTACCCTCTATACCCTGAGCAGCTCATGGTATCGCATGGAGGCTTTGAGCTGACATTCATCTACTTTTTCTGGGATCCTTTGTTTCTACAATGGGCAACTTTCATTTTCATATTGGTGATGTTGGCTAACCAAATGCACCAGTATGGCTGCTTTAAAGGTTGGCGTGGCTTGATTGGCTCAATGATCAGGGTCCGGCCCGTTGTGCCTCATGTCACTAGGCACTACCATCCCATCCTGTGGGTTTCTTAGTGCTATGGTGCAAAAGTACCTGTAATTGATTTAAAGTCGTGCCGTCTGCTACATGTGGTACATTCCTGCTCATTGCATATAACCAACAAGTGAACTTTGGGTGTGTGGTTTTTAAGCACACCATCTCTCTCCATCTTTGCTCTTTGTTGCCAACATCTGCCAGTTCATCCTTGGGGATGGTGTTGGAGTGACTACCTGTCCTTCCATGACTATGTTGAAACATTTCCTTATTCTTGATTCACTTTGTAGCATATATCAGTAAGGTGAGATCGTAGCTGACTGTGCAGCCCAACATCTGGTCCAAGCTGTGCTCTTGTCACATCTGGAATACTGCAACTCTCTGCTGCTGAGTGCAAATGAAATTGGCATTTAGTGTTGTGCCCTCCTCAGTTGGTTGGTGTCACACCTCTTATGTTTGGTTTCTATCAGCATTGAATACCTTATTAAATTCTTGATTGTCAATGGCTAATAGACAGAGTCGCAAAAACCGGCTTACACTCTTTGAAGAATTGTAAGGCCAGGTATATACTTCATCTTTCAGCGGACGCTCCTGCTAAACCAGTGTTACAATGTTTATACAGGGTGGGCTATTTATATGGATACACACTAATAAAATGGGAATGGTTGGTGATATTAACTTCCTGTTTGTGGCACATTAGTATATGTGAGGGGGGAAACTTCAAGATGGGTAGTGGCCATTTTGAAGTCGGCCATTTTGGATCCAACTTTTGTTTCCTCAATAGGAAGAGGGTCATGTGACACCAAACTTATTGGGAATTTCACAAGAAAAACAATGGTGTGCTTGGTTTTAACGTAACTTTATTCTTTCGTTATTTACAAGTTTTTCTCTTTGTGCACAGCCATTGACATGTCGCAGATGTTAACACGTGAGGAGCGGATAGAAATTGTGTTATGTCTGGTGAACGCAGTAACCGGGTCATTGCAGCAGATTTCAATGCAAGACACCCTACGAGACAACCCATCTCCCATGCTACAGTTAGCAAACTGCTTGCTAAGTTTCGTGAAACTGGTTCAGTGTTGCATTTGCCAAAATGGGGACGCATGAAAACTGTCACTAATGAAGAAACCTCCGTGGCTGTCCTAGCTTCATTCAGCAAGAGCCCACAGCGTAGCACTCGCCGCACGTCACTGGAGAGTGGCATTAGTCGAACATCCCTTCGGCGGATATTAGCTACTCACAAATGGCACCCTTTACAAACTCCAGCTACTGCAGCATCTCAACGTGATGACTCAGATCGGCGCACTGAATTTGCAGAATGGGCAAAACAAAAGTGGAACAGGACCCTCAGTTTACGCAGAAGATTTTGTTCAGTGATGAGGCAAACTTTTATGTGAATGGTGAAGTTAACAAACAAAACCACCGCTATTGGTCTGACACTAACCCACATTGGATAGATCCCTCCAAGACTGTTGGAACAACAAAATTGATGGTGTGGTATATGGGGTACAAAGATAGTGGGGCCATTCTTCATCAATGGAAACCTCAAGGCCACTGGATATGCGAAATTGCTACATGATGATGTGTTATCCTCTTTATGCACTGAAGCTGGCACGTTCCCTGAGTTTGTCCAGCAAGATGGTGCTCCTCCACATTATGGGTGTCAGGTCCGAGCATTCCTAGATGAACAGTTTCCTGGAAAGTGGATTGGTCGTGGGCCAGTTGAATGGCCCCAAGGTCTCCGACTGACCCCTTAGACTTATCTTTGGGGTCATCTGAAGGCAATTGTCTATGCTGTGAAGATACGAGATGTGCAGCACCTGAAACTATGGATACTGGAAGCCTGTGCTAGTATTTCTCCTGCGGTGTTGCTATCAGAGTGTGAAGAGTGGGAGAAGAGGGTTGCATTGACAATCCAGCACATTGAACACATTTTATAAGTGGTCAGAAACTTGTAAATAACTCATGACAGAATAAAGTTACGTTAAAACCAAGCACACCATTGTTTTTCTTGTGAAATTCCCAATAAGTTTGTGTCACATGACCCTCTTCCTATTGAATAAACAAAAGTTGGATCCAAAATAGCCGACTTCAAAATGGTCACCAACCATCTTGAAAAGTTTCCCCCCTCACATATACTAATGTGCCTCAAACAGGAAGTTAATATCACCAACCATTTCCATTTTATTAAAGTGTATCCATATAAATGGCCCACCCTGTACTTGCACCCTTACAATTTTATTGAAATCCTCCAGGTGGCGGTGTGAGATCATCTTGGTGAGAACAGGTTCGGCTCTTCTGTGTTCTGAATTGCCTGGAACACCCGTTAAATTCCGGTGAACCCTTACCGCAATATCTCTGAAAAGGAGGATTAAATCCAGGGATGTGCCCGTTCCAGCTAGAACAGAGGACGGGGCAGAAACCAACCCTGGACGGGCATGGGCTCATCGTAGGGTGAATACAAGCACAAACAAATACACAGCGGCATCATTTTAGTGTCAGCAAATCTGCATTTCTTTGGAACGAAACCAGAGCCCACTGTGCAAACCCAGCAGGAAAAACATGGAAACTGCAGGCAGGGAATAAGAGCGACGTGACTACCTCTGGAAAAGAAATGCTAACGCTCCAACACCGTGTCACCCTCATGTGTTTAACAGTTTGTTTAAACAATTAACGCTTCGTAAAATGAATAATTTTATCATGAAAGTAAAATCATCTATAAATGTAAGGATTCTAAATGCAGAGAGTTGGAAAATCAATGTACTCGTTATGGCGATCTATTGCTGTTTACCTAGGTCAGGAGAAAGCCCCAGAAAAAAGAGACGGCATAAAATGATATAGATATATAGAGAGAGTTTGTATCGTGACATTAAGAGCGGGAATATGCGACGCTTGAATATAAAAGCACCACGAATACATTTGAATGTCGGCATTTGCTTCACCAAATCGAACCGTTCATCAAACATCGAAGCGCGCACATCGATCCTACTAGGATCCGCTTAGCGGTTTTCTGCCACATGTAGATAGTAAACGGACTCTGACGTCACATTCCGACTTTTATCACAGTGCGCCCCCACTCGACTTATTGCTGGTACTGCAACTTGTACACGAGTCACATTAATGTCTGAGGACCTGCTCAGAGGACGAGTCAAATGAACGCTGGGCACGTGTGGCAGTGATGATGCGTGGGCGTACGAGTTCTGAGCGTGAAGTATAAACGAGCTCAAAGTGTAATATTCAGTAAGATCCACTTGTGTTTTCCAAGTCCAATTCAGTGCAAATGTAGCATTGCTTTGAGCGATCGCAATCTCCCTGTTAATGCTACTTGTCAAGTGTGTTTGACCGAGCAAAAAATTAACGGGGAAAACCAAAGATAGGGGTCCCTCTTGGAGTTTCAGGCGAGTAGTCCATGCATATTACAGAGGAAAATGGTATGCACTGGGACAGGTTATAATGTGCAGGCTTATCGTCTTTATTGTTTCCACCCTTTGTTTTCTTAAACCGCTAATGCAGAATGAGGTCATGAAGATCCTGGAGTTGCCCCAGTTAACATCGGGCGCAAGGCAGCCGTGTGCAAATCTGTCCATGTAACATCTAGATTACTATGACATCTTGCACACAGGGAAGACTGAAGCTGTTTGGGCTCACGTCCCATTTCTGTCACCACTTTGTGACCTCCAACAAGTGGTTTACCTGGCTGAGCTCCAATTGGAGAATTAATTCCCTGTGTGGCACTAAAATTGGCATCGCTAGCTTTTGCACTTGTTGGGCGCTTTGTAGTGGTGGGGAAAATTAAGTCTCATGAAGCTTTGAGGCTTTCTTTCTATTTGTGCCGAAAAAGCTTTGAAACATCAGCTCCAGTATGAACGGCGACATCTGGTGGTTAACTGAGGTCAAGGCAAGAAATCAAAAGCACAAGAGATGCGGCGCTCGCTGTTTCAATTTCGCGTTACTAGTAAAAGGTCAGAAGAGACCGAATTCATCTTATTCTACTAAGGCCTTGTCCATAAATGTAACTTTTGAACGCAGTTTTCCGTTGTTAGTCGTCATCTGTCACAAAAGCTCTCCAAATCTGTAAAACTCAACATTGTTTTATGAGAATGACGCATTTTATATAAATAGGCTACCTGCTCATTTAGCGCCAAAGCTAACAAACCAACGAAGTGCGCTGTGAAGCACTGAGGACGTTTGAATCTTCAAACGTCACAGGTCACGTGATAGCGGTGTTTGGACACTGACTCTTCTCACTACGCTTCAGATTGACTGGCAAAAGCTTCGACACTTAGGCATCATTGTCCCCCTCTCTAGCGCTTTGTCATACCCTTATTAATGCTGCTTGTTGATTGTTGGGGGGTTTGGTGGGCAAAAGTAATTCAAATAAGCACTCGTTATAACTGAGGTGTGCAGAAGGACATGTCAGAATGCACAACACGTTGCACCTTGAAGTAGGTGGGCTACAGCAGCAGGAGACAACAGCGGGTGCCACTCCAGTCAGCTCAGGATGGGCCACTGAGGCTACAATTCACACATGGTGCTCACCAAAACTGGACAACAGATTACTGGAAAAATGTCGCCTGGTCTGATGAGTCTCGATTTCTGCTGTGGCATTCTGATGGTCCTGGTCAACAACATGAAAGCAGCAATGTATCCTGCGTTGTATCAACGGTTCATACTGGTGATGGTGTGGTGGGATATTTTCTTGGCACTCTTTAGGCCCCTTAGTATCAACGGGGCATCATTTAAATGCCACAACCTACCTGAGTGTTGTTGCTGACCATGTCCATCCCTTTATGACCACCATCTTCTGATGGCTATCTCCATGTGCCATCTCACAAAGCTCAAATCATCTCAGACTGGTTTTTTGAACGTGAGAAGGAGTCTACATGACTCAAGTGGCCTCCACATTCACCAGATCTCAGTCCAGTAGACCACCTTTGGGGTGTGTTGAAACGGGAGATTCGCATCGTGGATGTGCAGCCGACTAATCCACAGTATTAAGTGATGTCAATATGGAGGACAGTCCCCAATGAATGTTTGCAGCACCTTGTTGAATACACACCCTGAAGGGTCACGACAGTTCTGAAGGCAAAAAGGTGGTCCAACCAGCTACTAGCAAGGTTTATTTATTTTATTTATTTATTTATTTATTTATTTGTAAAGCACTTTAAACACAACATCAAAGCTGACCAAAGTGCTGTACAATAAAAGCTCAACATATCAGACAAACAATAACCAAAGGGTAAAAGAAACAGAAACACATAAATACATAAGAGCTGAAGAGATTCATAATAAAAAGTACAGACAGTCAACATATCATACTGGGTTAAAGGACCAAGACCACAATTTGGAGAGCCACAGGAAATGGTCTGAATATTTATGTAAATGAGAGGTTTCACTTATTGATTTTTTATAAATTTGCAGTTCTATCTGAAAACATGTTTTCACTTTGTCATTATGGTTTATTGAGTGTAGATGATTGTCAAAAATAGCAAATGTATCTATCTTAAAGAAAATCTACAACATAAGAAAGTGTATATGGTGAGAAATATATTAAATACCGTGTGCTGCATGGTGACACACAGTTGAGGCGTCTGTCGAGGATTGCTTGTATGTTACCGAGGCAACTTCAAGTTCACAGCCTCATGGCGTAACACATCTGTCGCCCAATGGTTGATGTGGAGAGCATACTAACCCGACCCCTGACCTGGCCCTGTCACTGCCTGTTTGCTGTGTCTGCGTGTATTGAAGTGGTAGTTCCTGTTTGAATAAATATGCTGACTGTTCCTGTTTTGATTGGAATAAAGATTGTGCTCTTGAAGCATTTGGATACAGCATCTTCTCTCAAGTGTAAGACCGTGACTCACATGGTACCATAAGTGGGGTCTTGCACCAATGGAAACTCAACAGTCATACGATGTTCCTCTCCAACCACAGCGGATGAGGCTACTGCAGGTGCTTCTGCCCTTGCCTGTCCCAGAGATGTGCTGGTGAAGATGTCTCCCTCACATCCCAGAGTGCTTCCTATTCTGTTTGGAATGCATAGCAATACTGATGTGCCGGGACAAGGGAGGCTGGGCATCAATTATGACCTCTGTTATGACCAGGGAGGCCATACAGGTCATGCTAAATCTTTCTCCTGACAGACTTGTGATTTTGACTTCTTGTAGCAACCGATCCTCCTCCATATGGCTATGATCCCCTTGGCCAAGGGACATCAGTTTTAGCTGTGGCGAATCGATTCTGATTGCCCTATATAGGGACGGGTCCAGGGTTTGGTAGACCAATTCAAAGCTGGTTTTGCGGAGACACCTTCGGATGCATTGAAGAAAGTAGGAACTCCACAGCTGGGATTGAGGGCAGGTGCTTTTGCTGTGACCAACCAGAACATCTTGCTTGGGAGTGCTGCCTCTTGCTATCACCGTCCATGGACATTGGTCTGGCCCAGGTAAGCGGTTCTCAAGATTCTCACAAGATGTTGAAAAAGGAAAATTCTAAGGTCTCTGTTAAGTTGGCTGGACACAAAGTCCTTGCTCTGTTGGACATTGGTAGTGACCTCCATGTTGTCCACCATGGCTTTCTCCAGCAGGCCCCTTACACAAACATGGACTGGGGGAACATCCACTGTGTCCATAGGACCGTTAAAATGTATGAGACTATCTTACTACCTCTGAAATTTAACGGGCAGAGCTTGAAGGTTTGGACCACTGATAAGCAGTTGACACAGGCAGAGATTGCTTGTCTGTTGCCGAGGCAACCACAGGTTCATGGCATCAAAGAGGCAACTACAAGTTTGCAGCCTCGCTCTGTAATGCATCTGTTGCCTGATGGTTGATGAAGGGAGCATTCTAATCTGGCCACTGACCTGACCCCATCTCTGCTTGCTTGTTTGTGGTAGCTGCCATTTAAAACAATATGTTGACTGTTCCTGTTTTGATTGGAGAAAAGTTGGTTTTCTTGAAGACTTTGGGTTCAGCGTCTTCTCTCTGATGCAAGACAGTGACTCACGTGTCACTCTGAACAGATATATATATATATAGATATACAGTATATTTACATATATATATGTATATATTTATATATTTTTTTATATATATATATTGTGCAGGAAACCAGTGCGTTGGCCCAAACACCCAACACGAACACACCAAGAGTCCCAGGTTCAAATAAAGGATGGCTCTTATTCACCACAATACCTTCACTGTAACACAAGCACAGATTTTCCATCTCCACAATTCACCTCTCACAACCGCACTACCCAGCTCCGACTCACCTGGAAAAGGGAGTGTGGTCCCTTTTATTAAGGACCTGGGAGTACTTCCAGTGACAGGGCTACTGCCCGATGGAATCACTTCCGGGTTATGTTAAAGTCAATTATAACAGGGAGCTTGTTCTCCTGCAGTGCCCTCTTGTGGCACCCAGGGGAATGTAGCCTGCAGAACAGCCCTGCTGGCTTCCCACTGGGTACTGATATCCAGGGCCACTGCCATCTAGTGTGCTGGGGCAGTTAAAAACTTCCAGTGACATCTTCATTCAGTGGGCTGTCTGTGCAATCCCTTTAGGTCCTTCCTTCCAGGTCTGATTCCTTCCTCCTTCCCAGCCAGGTTGGCTTTCTGCCTGTTAGGAGCCTCCTGTCTGAAACAGGAACCATCCCTTCTTCGGGCCATGGAGCATCTACTAAATATATAATATGGTCCCCGGCCGGGGCTGGAGCCCAGCCGGAAAGCCCAGGAGGACCAGAGGAGGGCTTGTGCCTCCTCCAGACCGCGATGGGGTGTCCGTCCTGGTTATGCTGGAGGCCTCGGGTAGAGGGCTTGGAAGCCCAGCCCTGTAGGGACCCGTGGCCACCGCCAGGCGGCGCCCCAGTGCCTGATTATCCCGGAAGCCCGCCACTTCCGCCACACCAGGAAGTGCCAGGGGGAAGACGACAGGGGACACCCGGACAGCTTCTGCGTGTGCAGCCGGCACTTACGCCACACAGGGGTGTGTCCACGGGAGATTGCCGTGAAACAGCTGGAGCCCATCCGGGTTCCTATAAAAGGGGCCGCCTCCCTCCAGTCATTGGCGGAAGTCGGGTGGCAGAGAGACGAGCTGGAGAGAGGACTGGAGGCGGCCAGAAGAGAGAGGCATTGTAAGGCCTGAAGAGAGAGAGAGGCATTGTAAGGCCTGGACATTGGGGGAACGGTGCAAGAGGCACTTAGGTTTGTGCACGTGACTTTTGTACATATATATATAGTGGAAATTATTCAACAAAGAAAAGAAACTCCACAAAGATAAAGTTTTGGGGACCCTCCCCATATATTGTCCTGCGGACAAAAGAATGCAAAAGGATTAAAAGTTCTTGTAATTCAGTATCAGTGGACAAAATGGATATGATAGGATGGCGTTTTTATAGAGGATGCATTATGGGAACAGGAACTGGTTGGCAGGAAGTGACATCGTCATTGTGGAGGAGCTGGAAGTGTCCATGGTGACAGGCAGAAGAGATGAAAAATTGAGTTACCGGAAGTGACGTTATGGCGACCATTTTGAAACCCGGAAATAGTGGCTATTATCATTCTTTGGTTTTCATGTTGGGAGAAAAGGTCCAGGTAAGTACCACGTGACAATCCTTCCTCTCGTGATATTTCACTCACCTTTGGGCTTTCTGACTGCCTCCTAATCACGTGTTTGTGACTATATATATGTATGTCCATCCTTGTCTTGCACCTCAAAACACAAGGCTGAGTCTCAGTACTTTAGCAAAATCAACTTTATTCGGGTTGAAACAGGAAGAGCATGGATATTTATTGTAGTGGGATCTACCACTGTCCAATACGCAGACACAGCAGTCAGGCAAGGTCGTTGCCAGGTTAATTGGCAAGTAATCCTGTTCCCTGCCTTTATAATGTTCCTTGCAACACCCACCAATGACAGCACTTATAGTGTGACCGCGGTCGGCTTGGATTTGCTTTCCCAGTGAGCGCTGGGAGCCTGCTGTTGCCCTGGCAACAGATACGCTGTCTCCCACAGACACGGCGGCGATTGTGCTTCGGGATACTCTTCAGTGTGCTGTCTCGTTAGGGGGGAGTCCCAATAGAGTTTAGAAACCTTACAATATACTGTACTATGTGGAGATATATAACTGCTCAAAAGAATTAAAGGAACACTTTGAAAACACATCAGATCTCAATGGGAAAAAGAAATCCTCCTGGATATCTATACTGATATAGACTGGGTAATGTGTTAGGAACGAAAGGATGCCACATCGTTTGATGGAAATGAAAATGATCAACCTACAGAGCCCTGAATTCAAAGACGCCCCAAAATCAGAGTGAAAAATTATGTGGCAGGCTAGTCCATTTTGCCAAAATTGAATTGCAGCAACTCCAAATTGTACGCAGCACTTTGTATGGCCCCTGTGTTCTTGTATACATGCCTGACAACATCGGTGCATGCTTCTAATGAGATGACAGATGGTGTTGTGGGGGATCTCCTCCCAGATCTGGACCAGGGCATCACTGAGCTCCTGGACAGTCTGAGGTGCAACCTGGTGGCATTGGATGGACCAAAACATAATGTCCCAGAGGTGTTCTATTGGATTTAGGTCAGGAAAGTGTGGTGGCCAGTCAATGGTATCAATTCCTTCATCCTCCAGGAACTGCCTGCATACTCTCACCACATGAGGCCAGGAATTGTCGTGCACCAGGAGCCACTGTACCAGCATAGGGTCTGACAATGGGTCCAAGGATTTCATCCTGATACCTAATGGCAGCCAAGGTGCCTTTGTCAAGCCTGTAGCGGTCTGTGTGACCCTCCATGGATATGCCTCCCCAGACAATCATTAACCCACCACCAAACTGCTCATGCTGAATGATGTTACAGGCAGCATAATGTTCTCCATGGCTTCTCCAGACCCTTTCACTTCTGTCACGTGCTCAGGGTGAACCTGCTCTCATCTGTAAAAAGCACAGGGCACCAGGGGTGCATCTGCCAATTCTGGTATTCTATGGCGAATGCCAATCGAGCTGCATGCTGCTGGGCAGTGAGCTCAGGGCCCATTAGAGGACATGGGGCCCTTGGGTCACCCTCATGAAGTCTTTCTGGTTGTTTGGTCAGAGACATTCACACCAGTGGCCTGCTGGAGGTCATTTTGTAGGGCTCTGGCAGTGCTCATCCTGTTCCTCCTTGCCCAAAGGAGCAGATACTGGTCCTGCTGATGGGTTATGGACCTTCTATGGCCCTCTCCAGCTCTCCTAGAGTAACTGCTTGTCTCCTAGAATCTCCTCCATGCCCTTGAGACTGTGCAGGAGACACAGCAAACCTTCTGGCAATGACACATATTGATGTGCCATCCTGGAGAAGTTGGACTACCTGTGCAACCTCTGTAGGGTCCAGGTATCGCCTCATGCTACCAGTAGTGACACTGACTGTAGCCAAATGCAAAACTAGTGAAGAAACAGTCAGAAAAGATGAGGAGGGAAAAATGTCAGTGGCCTCCACCTGTTAAACCATTCCTGTTTTGGGGTCATCTCATTGTTGCCCTCTAGTGCATCTGTTGTTCATTTCATTAACACCACAGCAGCTGAAACTGATTAACAACCCCTCTGCTACTTAACTGACCAGATTAATATCCCATAAGTTTCATTGACTTTATGTTATACTCTGATTAAAAAGTGTTCCTTTAATTCTTTTGAGCAGTATATATATATATATATATATATATATATATATATATATATATATATATATATATATAATATATATATATATATATATATATATATATATATATATATATATATATATATATATATATATTATATTTTTCATTACTGTATAAAAAAGTATTATTTCAAATTTGCATCATTTAAAGGATCTATTGGGGAACTGTCAGTAAATTCCTCATTTGTCTTGAGCCACTCTGACTGGACAAAGACATTCCTAAACTTATATAGTGTGGCGGGTGGCTATGCCCAGCCAGGATGTCTGGAAGGACCAGGAGAAGGACTACACCTCCTCTGAACCACGCAGGAAGCTCGTCTGGAGCACATCTGGGTGGACTTAAAAGGGGCTGCCTCCCTCCATTCATCAGCTGTAGTCACGAGGAAGAAGACAGAGCTCGGTGGAGAGGAGTGGAGGCGGTGAAGACTTGAGGAGGTGGGTGACTGTGTGTGTCCGGGGCTGGACTTCTATAATAGGCAGAGAAAAAAAATGACAGCTGAAGAACAGTTAAGCATCCTGTAGAAATTGGAAATATAAGACATTTTAATACATCAATAATAAGGGGTAACTCCCCAACACAATAGAAAAATGAAATACACAAAATGTTAAAATGACTTTGACTGATTTGATTTAAATTTGGTCATGTTGTAGAAAAAAGAAAATGATCTAATAATTTGTCGATAAATTTTTAATTTTCAAATTTTTGTTTATATTATGTTAACTTAAATGCTCAGCAAGGCGCAAGTGACGAATGTTGCAAAAGCAGTTGAAAGCAGGACTAGCTAACAGGGTGGGCGCATGAGTGAAGGAGAGGCTGAGTCCAGCACAGTAGAAACCAGACAGAAATGCCTTTGTCATGGACAATGAGGTGTCAAATGGAGAAAATTCATCAAAGTTCAAGGAATAGCAAGCACTGTGGCTGTGAGAGCTGATATTTGTTTTTGCATCAATGGATTTTGAAAGAAGACCCCTTCACTGCTGTTCAAAATCCTTTACATTTACATGCATATCTGCTATGATTTAGGGATAACATACAGTAATGATGGGCGGCATGGTGGCCAGTCGGTAGTGCTGCTGCCTCGCAGTAAGGAGACTTGGGTTCGCTTTCCGGGCCCTTCCTGCGTGGAGTTTGCTTGTTCTCCATACGTTTGCTTGGGTTTCCTCCCACAGTCCAAAGACATGCAGTTTAGGTGCATTGGCAATCTTAAATTGTCCCTAGTGTGTGCCTGGTGTGTGTGCGCCCTGTGGTGGGCTGGTGCAATGCCTGGGATTTGTATCTGCCTTGTGCCCTTTGTTGGCTGGTATTGACTATAGGAGACCCCCGTGAATCTGTAGTTGGGATAAAGCAGGTTGGATAATGGATGGATGGATGGATAGATACAGTAGTGATTGTACATGAAGTGTTTTGGTTTGCAGTGCACATTAAACATACAGAGTATAAGTATTTGTTTTCGAAAAAGTATGAAGAGACTGATGCACTGGATGGTTAAACAGGTGCCTTTCACATCTATCTATCTATCTATCTATCTGTCTATCTATCATATAGTTCCTTTCACTCTATCTATCTATCTATTGTGAACGGTACCCGGGCACAGACAGGCGGACATGTTGTTATGACACCACCACACGTTTATTTACAAATTATTTACAATATTGGGTCACCAAGACCCCCAAACAATGGTCACAAAGACCCAGTCACGCACAAACCCCAAACACTCAAAGTCCTGGCCACAATGCCTTCTTCGGGCCGCCTCCTCTCCACTGCTTCGCCCTCCTTCCACCCGACTCCAGCCCTGAATGACGGGAGACGGCCCCTTTTATGGAGGACCCGGATGAGCCCCAGGTGTTCCCGGCATCTTCTGGCCACGCCCCAGCGTGGCGGAAGTGTCGGCTGTCCTCCCGGCTGCTCCCCGGGCACCGTCCCAAGTCTTCCCCCCAGCACTTCCTGGTGTGGCAGGAGTGCTGGGGAAACAAATCCCAAGGCATTGGGCGCCTCCTGGCGGTGGCCACGGGCCCCTACAGGGAAGAGCTTCCAAGCCCTTGACCCGTGGCTCCCAAAACAACCCGGAAGGCGCACCCCACGTGATCCAGGCCGGGCTCTGACCCTCTTCCGGTCCCTCCTGGCGTCCCGGCCGGGTCATAGCCCCTGGCATCCCTGACAGTGCCCCACAGCCAGCGAAGACCACTCGTGGGTAGAGCGACCCGTCCCGAGGGCAGCAGAGCTCCGAAACGGGCCCCACTCGAGGACAGCCGGGGTCCGGCCCCGCACTCCTAGCAGGGACAGGGGCGGAGACACAATCCAGACACCAACCCATGGTGCATCCCTGTGCCTCGCACAGGTTGTGCTCCCCTTTTACCGCACCCCGGGCCTCCTGGTGGGCACCCCCTCCGGGACCTCCACGCCCCTTTGTTCTGAGCCACTCGCTCCCCGTTGGCTCCTCCAGCTGCGAGCGCACCTGCGCACCGACAGAGAGATCCTTCTGCAGACGGCCCGACATCAGAGGGCTGTTCCGCCACGAAGGGGTTCCTTCAACTCGCCCGGGGTCCGTCCCTACAAAGAGAACACAGGGCAGAACCGCTGCCAAAGCACCCAGCTCGCCACGCACGGGCAGCGCCCTCCAACCGCACCCGGCACTTGCCTGATCGGCACCCTCTCCGCGCTTCCGTGTCCCTCTCGACGATGGAGTCGCGGCACCGCCAGCTCTCTCTCCGCCGGCCTCAGGGATTCCCTCTGCTCTCCCAGAGGGCAGCCAGCCACACGCGTGCACCCAGCAACGCGTCTCACCTTATCGGAGGAATCGGCACCCAGCCCTTTATTCCTCCCTTCACTCTGGGACGCCATGACGGTTTGAGACTCCTTATGGAATAAAAGGCGCCTCTGTCCCGTCTGCGTCCCTATAGTGCGGCGCAAGACCGCAGCCACTCGGGCGGAGGGCGCTAGGACCCGGGCACTTAGCAGCCCGTGTCCCTTCAGCGTCCTCACGGACTCCCCTCGCCAGCGCATGCAGTCCGCGGCGCCGCACTCCTGTCGGAGGGCTGCTTACTCGAACTGCTCATTGACTTCACAGCCTTTTCAGCAGACCCTCCCATATGCTTTACGGAGTCGGCTGTACTCACCGCTCCGCTGTACCTCTCGCTGGAGATTCCAGCGTCAGCGCCGCCCGCTGTCGATGAAGCGTTCTCAGCGCCGCTGCGCCTTCCTCTCCAGTACCAGCACCTCAGCCCGGAGGGCACATAGCACCTGCAACACACGCTGCCCGGCGGGCTGAAGGGACGCCTCCAGCTCCGCCAAAGCAGCCGGCAAAGACAGGAAGTTAACCGACGCCGAGCCTACCTGACTGTCGGCCTCCGGCGCCGCCACTTCCTGTGGGCCTTCTCCTCCGCCCAATCGGGTCTCCCCTGCCCGTGATGGACATTCCTGGTCCCGCCTCTCTACAGTCATCGGCGGGCACGCAAGACACACCGTCCAATCGCGTGCCTGTCAGGGGGAGGGACTTCCGGTCCGCGGCCATCTTGGCTCCCTTTCTGCGGCGGCGACGCTTGCCGGCAGCCTTGCTGTTGCCAGCGCCTCTCGAGCTGCAGCGCCTCCTCCTTCGCAGCCCTCGCGGCTGCCGCTGTGCTGCGGAGCCCGCAAACCAGCATGCGCCGCCACTGACGCTGATCCTGGAGGTCCCTGCCTGGAAAAAAACACCGCCCGGCCCCAAGGGCGGCTGCCGATAGGCAGGGAACTCACCTCCCAGGTCCCGTCAACCGAGGAAACGTCCTCGGCGTGGCCTCTCTGGACGCCATGCCGTCCCGGGCGCCTCCAGCAACAGCGCGCTCGTTGGAGACCGCTGCACTCTTCCAACGCACGCCCGCCCGCTTCAGGGAATAACGGCCCTCCTGCGGACCCCTGGCGGTCCGTGGGGTTCCTTACCCAGCGGGGCTGTGTGCACGCAGCACCCGCGGTACGTGGGTGGGGTCCCCTGCTGCACCGGGCCGTCCACAACAATATTTTTTTGTACAGGTCTCCGCCTTTGTAACAGGCGGAGCATCCTGCCGACTTCGCCAGATGTGAGCGGTACCCGGGCACAGACAGGCGGACATGTTGTTATGACACCACCACACGTTTATTTACAAATTATTTACAATATTGGGTCACCAAGACCCCAAACAATGGTCACAAAGACCCAGTCACGTGCACAAACCCCAAACACTCAAAAGTCCTGGCCACAATGCCTTTCTTCGGCCGCCTCCACTCTCCACTGCTTCCTCCTTCCACCCACTCCAGCTCTGAATGACGGAGACGGCCCTTTATGGAGGACCCGGATGAGCCCCAGGTGTTCCCGGCAATCTTCTGGCCACGCCCCAGCGTGGGCGGAAGTGTCGGCTGTCCTCCCGCTGCTCCCGGCACCGTCCCAGTCTTCCCCCAGCACTTCCTGGTGTGGCAGGAGTGCTGGGGAAACAAATCCTCAAGGCATTGGGGCGCCTCCTGGCGGTGGCCACGGGCCCCTACAGGGAAGAGCTTCCAAGCCCTTGACCCGTGGCTCCCAAAACAACCCGAAGGCGACCCCACGTGATCAGGCCGGGCTCTGACCCTCTTCCGGTCCCTCCTGGCGTCCCGGCCGGGTCATAGCCCCTGGCATCCCTGACACTATCTATCTATCTATCTATCTATCTATCTATCTATCTATCTATCTATCTATCTATCTATCTATCTATCTATCTATCTATCTATCTATCATATAGTGCCTTTCTATCTATCTATCTATCTATCTATCTATCTATCTATCTATCTATCTATCTATCTATCTATCTATCTATCTATCTATCTATCCTGTTATTCCACCTGCTCTCACGGTCCTCATCATAGTTTCAATGTGCATCTTGGTCTCTTCAGTACCAGATCCATAGGACAAATCCAGACTATAATATTTTCAACCCGTTCCACCATGCTGTCCAATATGATGGCAGCTTTCCGTTTTCTACTGTTCGTCAATCTTCAGTCTGTGACATCAACATCCGCAGCCCCCTTTATTCTTCCCCTAATTTGTTCTACAGATGTTTAAAAGAACAGGTGTACCCTGCCACCCAAATTTTATTCTACACCTGACTCTAAATTTCCCAGTCCTCTGCCAACTTGCCCAGTTCCCCATTTTGCCAAAGCACACCATAATGTCTGCACCCCAGCTCCATAATCTTCCATAAACGTGCACTTCCGTCTGCCTTACAACATATCCATAGCATGACTCCAAATCTTATTCTCCTCTGCTAATCGAGTGCCCACTCCTTGGCCATTTCCACTGTTTTCCACACATTAGTTCATCATTTAGCCCACCTACAGAGCCATTCCCACCCTAGTTTTATTCTACACTTGCTGCCAGTCTACCCAGTCCTATGGAGGTTTGCCAGTCTCATCTCACCTTGGCACAATCTCACACTGTAAGATCCACAGACCCCCACATCCTGACACATCATTCACCCCCACCCTGTCTTGTTCTACTCCCACAGGCTGGCTTTTTACTGCGCTTTGTTGTTTTTTCCCCGCGTTTCAAGAGTGGTGTAAAGACAAGGGTCAATAGCCTTTCGCTGCTTTTTATTTTCTGCGATGCTTTTGCTCAGCCCGTTTCAGGACGGAAGCAAATCGAAAAACCCCAAAGCCCCCGGTCATTTATTTTGACCCAGAGCTGGCGCCCGCGACCGAACCGCTCAGTCACCGACGGAGGTGTGTCACCATCAGTCCGGACTTGTTGGGCATCAAAAGCCGGTGCAGCCTTCTGATTTTTCCATGGGTGGATGTGGGTCACCAGCCCGGCCGTGCCCCCTTTTGATCGAAGCGCCTCTGGGGTGGGGGGAGCACCGTGGGGGGTGAGCTGATGAAGTGCTCGATTTGTCCTTTTCTAATCTTTTTTCCCATGATTACTACTGAAGCTCTCGATGTGGCTCAGGTCTGGTTTGCTTTCTTTAATACATTTTGGGCACGGTCGCAATTGATCAGGCACGCTTTAAGGATCCTCTTTTTTTTACGTTTCAGCGGACTGAGTGCTCCTAGGTTTTAGTACAGCATAGGCAAGAAAGGAGTTTGGATTAACCTGTTGCATAGACCCTTTATCGGTGGTGCAGTGCCCCGTGACCTGTATGGGGCATTCTAAATATCAGATTTTTCCCTTTTTTGAAGAACCCATCTAAATTCTGTTCAGTTGTTGGAAAACCTCAACTTGTTAGGTTTAGTTTTTCCCTCCCAAACCGCTTTCCCAAAAGGTTCAGGTGTAAAAAAATCTAAAATTTTAAACCCCCCAACCCCCCCATTTCAATATGCGGAAGACTTTAATAAAATTGAGTAAACCTTTGAACATCTGTACAAAAAAATTGTGAGGTGTACTGCTTGGACATTTTTTTAAAGAAACCCTTTTTGGGTGAATGGCCAGTATTCCCTTTTGGGGATCTTAAATCAAAAAAAAAGGGGATATTGGACCTTTTAAAAAGGATTATTTTTTTTTACAATCCTAAAAATTTACTCTTGCCTGGGGGGCCGAGTTCCTAAAAACTTGCATATTGTAATTTTTTTTAGTTGAATAAAGGGTATTTGCTTGGCTTTTCCCCTGAAAAGTTAAAAAAAATTGCTTTTAACATATTGATTAAATTTTTCACAAAAAGGGTCTCGACTGTCTGTTCGAGCCCAATCTGAGGGTTTTCTCTTTAGTTTAGCATTGCCCCTGAATACCCCCTAAACTTTTGGCTTTTTAGATGCGGGGAGCTCTATTTTAACCCCTCCTGGACTACAATCCTTCCCAATTGATGGTCTTCCCATTGAAAGAACAAACCCAGCTGGGGGTGCAGTTTGAATGCCAATAAAACAGGAAAGAACCAAACCCCTTGCTGTATTTGCATTAGTATATACTTGGCCAAGTGAAAAACGATCGTGTACAGCACATTTGCTGTTAAGCACAAGTCCCCCTAGAGATTCTTTTGCCACCTTTCTAATGCCCTTTTTTTTCCCCAGGCTACACAATGTCAGCAATGCTTTAAACCCCATTTGGGGTTTCCCCCTACCCCTCCAATATCTCCCGGGGCGTTCTGGTTTTCCCTTTTATAATGAGCGTAGGTGTAACATTTAAAAACCCTATTTTCCATTTTGCACTAATGTATCTGAACACCTTCTAACATTCCTGTCTGCAGGTGACTGGAGTGGGCCGAGTCCACCCAACCCTTCTTCCTAGGAACCTCATTAACCTTGCTCTGGGGACAGCAAACCCAGGCCTCCCGTGCTTTGTGGACCGCGGGCCACTCCTGGGTCAATGCATCAGCCCCAGCCACCCCTTTCATTGGGAATAATGGGGGGGTTGGGGGAATAGTGGGATAGATCTTGGTCTGGAAAAACTATGGTCCATCTTGTGTTTGCAGGTGTTTTTTAGACAGCCAACTGACAGGCCCAACCCAGTTCGTGTCCCCAAGTTCCCAGTCTGGTGGTTCCAGCTGGATGCCTTCAGGTTTTATGGCCTGACTACTGTTATAATTTCCTCCCATCTTTGGAGAATCCCTTTGGGATCTCCCAGGTTTGAAACTCTTGCATTCTACTTGCAGATCTTCATTACCTCCATCTGAAGGTGACCTTGCATCTTAATGTTGATCCTTTGAAAAAAAGGTTTCTATTCTACTAGCCAGAAAGGACGACTGGGAGGTGGGGGCCCCCTGTTCAGATGAGGTAGCAGGTTGTGATTGGTGGCTGTGCTTTCGGTGGAGCTCAGTGGATGGGAACAATCCTGTAGCTGCGGAAAAAGCCCCAACCCCCCTCCCTTCAGGAGGGCTCTGGTCCCCCTAAACACAGAATGGGAGAGCAAGTAAGTGACCACAGGGGGTTTCTGTGTGTCCATCGGGGTACACCAACAATTGTGTTTTGAGGTAAAGTGATCCCCTGGATGGCGGAGACCATTTCGGGGGCCCCCTTTTTTTCGGGAGAAGGTTCTCCTTTGTCCTTTTATCTCAGGTTGCCCTCGGCAAGCAAGTCTCTCAGGTAATTTGTTTGAACAGTGAAAATGAACCTTTTAAGGGACTGCTTTTGAATCGCCTAGTGGTTGCGTGTGTTTTGGGTTTTTCTTTTTTCCCCAATGTCTTCTTTTCTCCTTGAAATTCCCCAATTCCAAGATTCCATCCGGTTTTTGTAGGTGTCCTGGCTGCTCCTGTGGGCTGTGCTATTTTTTACATCAGAAAAGAAAAGGGGCCTTTAATACAAAAAAATTTTAAAGTTCACAGCGCCTATATATATTTTGGGGGTGGTGCGGTGCCTATTTAAATAGCATTCTGGTTTTTCCCTGAATCTTCTAGACGATGGTCCATGCATGACTACCTCATGGAACAATCTCTGACCATCAATTTGTTGGGATTTTGGGTGCGGGGTACTAAAGGCTCTTTTAACCAACTTAGGAAATTTGTGGAAAGCATTTTTCCCAATTAGTGGGAAAAAGTCCCCATGCACTCGTGTAGATTTTATGGCAGATCCCCCATTGCTCTTAATCTCTGGTACCCCCAGAGTTAACATCAAGCGCATTCGGGCCCAAATCTAACCTGAGCCTCAAAAATAAGAATGGGGCCCTCCCCCTTAAAAGTCTTTTTATAGTTTTTTTCCATTCAGACAACCCAGCAGCTCTTTAACCCAAAACATTTGTTTTTTTTTATGCATCAGGATCAAAAAGTAGGGGACTAAACTTATTGGGGTGGGGAGGCAAACAAGTGTCTAAATTTACAGACCCTCCCCATGACAAACTGTTAGGCTAGAAAAAAATTTAAAACAGCTGGGGACCAAAATCCGGGGTTGGAAGTGTTTTTGGGAAAAAACATTTTGGCTTTGATTTAAAGCCCCTTTTTGTGGACTGTTTTAAATGGCACTCAAACGGTAACCCTGCTGTCGATCTTTATTTTTTTTTATTTTTTAAATGGATATCTTTCCCACTAAGCGGGATCTTGCTGCAAGAACGAATTCCTTTAATTTACAAGTGGTTTTATTTTTTTTTTGTGTATATATATATATACTGCTAAAAAAATTTAAAAGGAACATTTTTTAATCGGGTATAATAAAGTCAATGAAACTAGGGTTTTAAATCTGGTCAGTTAAGTAGCAGGGGGTTGTTAATCAGTTTAGCGCGGGTGTTATAAATTTCAAAGATCACTAGGGGCAACAATGAGATGACCCCAAACGGAATAAAGGGGTTTTAAACAGGTGGGGCCACTGACATTTTCCCTCCATCTTTCTGACTTTTTCCCACTGTTTCATTTGGCTACGTCGTGTCACTACTGGTAGCATGGGCATACCTGGACCCTACAGGGTTCCCGGGTAGTCCAATTTCCCCTCAAAGGAAATTTGGCCCCCACCCCAAATAAACGGGGGTTTATCATTTTGGGGGGGGGCCCCAAGAAAAGGTTTGGGGCCTGGGGGTCTCCTGGGCCACGGTTTTTCTCAAAAAAGGCCAGGGGGGAAAAGGGGGATTTCTAAGGGGAGCCCCCCAAACCCCGTTACCTTCCTGGGAGAAGGGCCCTGGGAAAAAGGAGGGGCAAAAAGGGAAAGGGTTCCATAAACCCCAAATAAAGCAGGCCATTTTTTAATACCGGGGGGCTTCCTGGGGGAAAAGAAACAGGGGAAAACCCCTTGGCGAAGGTACAAAAAAAACCTCCATTGAGCCCATGGGGTAAGGGGCCCCTTCACAAACCGGGCCCGGGGTTTTGAGGTACAGGCTTCCCCTAATGGGTTGCCTTACGGGCCACCACACTTTCCCTGCCTAAATCCAATGAACACCCTGGGCTTTGTTTTATAATGACCCAGGTTCACCTGACTTTTCGGGGAGTAGGCCCCTGGCCGCTGGGGGGAACCCCCAAAACCCTCTGTACTCATTAGAAGCATGAATGTTGTAGGGATGTTAAAGAACCGGGGGCCATACAAAGGCTAAAAATTTTGGGTTGTTCAATTCATTGGCAAAATGCACCCCTCTGACATTGTTTTGGGGTTTTTGAACCACTCTGTGGTTTGATTCACATTTCCAAAAAATTGGGGATCCTTGTCCAAACACTTCCCGCTAATCAATAGAACCGGGGGATTTTTTTCCCCATTGAATTGATGTTTTTTAAAAAGTGTTCCTTTAATTTTTTGGGAGATTTTAAATATTTATTATTAAATAAAATATTGTCGCATGTTAAAACTAATGCAAACTAAAGATCTACTTTGGTGGTCGAACAAACTTTTGATTTTTTCTTTTGTTTGGGATTTCATTAAATCACCAACGGGTGCAAAACTTGGGGCCTTTAAGGGATTGTTGATTTAAGAGGTCAGGTTTTGAATTTAGCTTTGGGGGTCCTAAAGCGGCCCGGGGGTAATTGGAAAAGGTTTTCTTAACCGGGGTCCAAACTAGAACTTGGTCCTTGCTGCTGATGAATGTTGGTGAATTCCTTGTTAGTGCCTTTTATTCTCAAAGACAAATTTTAGTTATTGAGTCGGGGTCCTAAATTACAGTCCTGGGGTCTTTTTATTTGCAGGTTTTCACTTCTAACCGTTTTTCTTCATTAGAATTTTTTTTACTAGAAAAGCAATGTTTTGGATCTTAATTTTGTTCCCCTTTCCTGTTACCGTTCCAAAACCCTTTCTTAATAGATTTAAGCAGCAGCATTAATTTTAATTGTTGCCTGTTATCTTTATCGACATTCATTTAAAAAGATCAGTAACCAATAAACCATGCAGCAGCTCTCCCCGCTCCTACTTGCCATAACTATGGTGAAAAAAAAAAAAAATTTAAAAAAAATATATAAATATATATATATATATATATATATATATATATATATATATAAATGAATGAGAGGGTTGGGGACCATTAAGTTTAAATCTGTTCTTCCTAAAACACATGGATATGTTCTCTTTGAAGGACACCCCTACATAATTACAATTTTCTTATGAATCAAACATTAAAAAACTAAATAGTTCAATACCCAAATTTCATCATCCGCATGGACTGCTTTCAATTTCCATCGGACAAGTTCTCCCGTGGGTAAGTCGGGGCTTGATTTTTTTTCAAATTTCTATTTTATAATTCCCAAAATCAATGCGGAAAGCTCACTCTCTTGGTCCAAGGTTTCGATATCTCGCCCACCTGGAGTACGGGCCAAAGGCCTTTATTGGGGGTGCGGGAACCGCTGTATCAGCGTAGCCTAATCTGCCCCTTTTTGTGCCCCGGACCACACGGGAATCCCCCCAAAATATTCCAAAGGCGTTTTCACTTTCTTTTTTTTTTTTGTGTGTTTTTGCACCTTCAATGTAAGAGCATCCCATCTCATGAAACTCGACAAAAATATAAACTGGTTTTTAAAAACGTTTAAAGTAAAAGAAATTGGCAACTACGCGCTGCCAAAAATTTAATGTGTCGAGAAACTGATGAGTTGGGGGGCAAGAACATGTAAAAAAAAAATTAATTGATTTTTTAACGGCGAAATGGTCTGAAAGTGGGACTTTTGGTTTTTAAACCACCACATGATGGAGGGAATAAAACCAGCAGCCCTGCAGCCCCCCCGGATTGGGACCCGCTTAAAAATTTTCAAAATCATTCCCGGCGGCTTTTTTTAAAAGTTTTTTTTTTTGTTTTGGGCCCCTTACCGAAAAATAGCTAATCTGTCGGTTTTTGGGAGCTTTTGCTTGTTTTTCGACCACTTTTTTGTTTTTTAATTGTTTTTGGGGTTTTTGACATTTAAAACAAATGTCATTCAATAGCAAAAAAACTTTAAACAGGACGCGGGGAATATACTGATGTCATCAGTCTCCTTTTTTTATATTAAAAAAAAAAATAAATCTTCTATGGCCCCCTATGCACCAAATCCCCCGCCTTAACAAAAAAGGAAACACTTCTTTTAAAGCATTTTTTTTTATGTTAAGGGGGGCCCGTCAAATCCTTTTAATTTCTATCTGGTTATAAACTCTTGTTTCCCCACTGGCACCTGTCCCCCTCTCGATTTGATCCACAGTTTAAATTTTGGGAAAAAACCCCAAAAACTTAAATTTGTTTCTGGGGGGCAAGGGCAAACTGATGTTGCAAACTGTCTTCAACCAAAATTTTATCTGGGTGCTTATTTTTTTCCTTTGATTAGAAGGGGAAAGCATCACCCCATTGTTTTAAAAAGCACCATGGTCTTTGACACTGGAAGGAGGACAAAATTCCTTTTTTGTTCAGGGCTCTTTGCATTTGGTTTGGGGGTTTGGTCATACCTGTGTTTGCTGGTTGTACTGCGTTACACTCCAAGATTTCCCATCGAATCTCCTCATATGTTCATGTTTGCTGGAAGAAAAATTTCTTTTCTGAATCTTTTTTGTTTCCTACCGATTGGATTCAACGGACCATCATCTTTGTCCAGCAGGAAACCCCCGACAGTGAAAGGGGCTCTTAGTTTTTGACGCCATCCTGTACAGTAAAAGGTTTGGGACTAAAAAAGGTAACAGACAAATAGTGAACAGAAGGGCAAATTTAATACTGGGGTTGGGTTATAAAAACATGCAGTTGACTTGGGCTTCTTGGGTTCATAAGCCCCGTCCCCAACTGATACCAGGTGAGAGGTTTTTTAAAAGTGGGTTTTGAAAAGTTTTTGGGGTCATATGTTTGAATGAAGGGAAACTCTGATCTTTCTTGGTTAAAGGGAGCATTTCAATGGAAGACCAATTTTGAATCTTATGAAACCTGAACTGGCTTTAAAAATGTCCGCAAAAAATTAAAAACTCAAATGGTGATCCACTTAAACTACAAAAGTTACACTGTTTGGTGGGAGAACAGGGGCTGCCCAGTAAGCCCGGAAAAAAGGGCCCCCATACTAGGAAAGGGGGGTTTGAACAGATTCGGCCTTGTCCCAAATGGTGCAAAGGGGCTCCCAGTGGCTCCGACCCCCAGCCAAACCCCTCTTGCTGCTTTTGAGAGTCCCCTTTGCAAAAGTATTTTAAGGATGGGGTGGGGCAAGGGGGAAAGCCCCCCAAATGTCCGCCCTCTTAAAACAAACTTTTTAAAAATTAGAAGAAAAAAATAGATTACCACAAACTTAATATGGACAAAATTTACTACAGTAGCTGAAAATCCATTTTGGAAAAACAAAATAATGCGGTTTCATTTTGTTTGCTCTTTTCCCCTGTGCTCTTTTGTCCGGCCCCCGCTTTTCAGAATCCCCCCTCACCCTCCCCCCGCTAAACATCCAATCACTGTTTTTATCAAATGACCCGGGGTCAGGTTTCCGACGGGGGAGGCAAAATGACTGCGTGGGTGCGAGGAAGCAGCAGATCTTTAAAATCATGGCTCATGAGTAATTAACAAAACTTTTGGTTTTTCCTTAACGGTTTTAACAACTGGAAAAAAAACCTTAGGATAAGACTACAGAGGCATGTGTCCCGCCACCCTTTGCATGCTTCCCAAAACTGGACTGAGATAAAACAGAGGGCCTTTGGGCTGTGGATTCAATGTTGGTGGGTAAAAAACAACGAAAAAAAATTCAAAGTAAGCTATTGGGTGCTTGGGGTTTTTCTGTAAAAAGGGGTTGTGGGTCCCAGGGGGCTGCAGAAACCGGACTGTGCAGCCCCGGGAAAGATGATGACATTGCTTCAGGTATTTTCAAAACTGATGGAAATCCTTAGAAGGATAGAAGCTAGCAAGATTCCTATGGGTTTCCCAAAAAAACAAAAAAACCTAAGAATATCAAAATAAATTATCCCCAAAAACCGGGTGACGGTTCTTGGAGAGGTGGAAAAATATGAAAGTGCTGATTCGAGGGGTTTTGCCTCAAAATGATGGGACCAGGGATAGGGGGAATGTGGAAAATGTGTCTGTGATAAAACGGGGTTTTTAGAAATTCCATCCAGAGGAGCATTTATTGGGTTTTTGACTTCAACAACTTGCCAAAAACATCACCCTCGAGATGCTGTTCCACCTTTTTGATGTTGGGCCTACTTGACGTATACTGGCCCGTGTTAGATGGGGCTTCTGTGATGAGTGGGGTTAGAGGTGGGGTACAAGATCTGCTCCCAAAAAGGGCCAGGTATGCCCTACATCCCCCGCCCCACCAACCCACTTAGGCTTGTGCACCTCGAGTGAGCCGTTGGAAAAAAAAATTTTTAGCCATCTAGCAGTCTACAACTTTTTTACCACCACATGTCTCCCTAAACATTCACCGTTAAAAAAAGGGGAGATCAGATGGACAAAGCCCCTATGAGGACAAGGGGCACTGTAGACAATCAAAAAAATCCTTGATCCATCTGAGATGACAGGGATGAATATACAGTTGACCTGTTCGGGGATCAGGCCTGCTATGCCAAATTAAAAGGGATCACCTGAGATTGGAAAGTTCCCAGCGGGGGCTTGGTGTTGGGCCAGCAAATGCTATTCTAATCTCAGTCAGTTGATCTGTGCAGTGCTTCTGAGGTTTGTGCACACGTCTTTTAAAAAAAATCCCTGAGGGTGACTGTTGGGAGTGTCATTAAACCCATCTATCTATTATTATTTCCCTTCATCTATCTATTTCTTCATCTATCTATCTATCTATCTATCTAATCTAGGATACACGCCACAAAAAAGGAAACAATGGCAAACACCTGTCAAATTTGGTGGAGGGTTTCCCTCTTTTTTGGGGCTGTGTGGCTAGTTCGGGGGCGGGGCCCCCTTTTGAGTCGAGGGGGCGGATGAATTCAACCAATTTCAAAAATTCTTCATAAACATCAGTCACAAAGGGTTCCGGGGATGGATATTCCAACAAAATATGACCCAAAAAAAGTTGAAATCTACAAAATTCATACTTGGGGCAATGTTTTAGAATGGGCCCTCACAGTCCCTTTGATTTGAAGATCATTGACAATCTATGGGATGATATGAAACAGGCTTCCCTGTGTTTGCGATCAAATTAAGGAACTAAGTTGTATGAAGAATGGTCAGAAAACCCCCATCCCTCATCAACCTCATCAAGGGTAAAGGGGACAGCATGAGGTAAAAAATAGATAGATAGATGATAGAAAAAATAGAAAAATAAAAATAGAAGATAATAGATAGAAGATAGATAAACAATATATTAAGAAGGAAATTAATAATAGAAAAAGTAAAAATGATTAAAAAGAAACAATATTAAATAAAGATAATAAAATGATGAAAAGAAAAATAATTTGAAAAGTACTTTAAATCGGGATTTAATAATCCGCCTTACTATTCAAAAAAAAACTTTAAAAAATGTTAAAAAAAGCAGAAAAAGAACTAATTTGAAAATTTTTTCTTTCAAACCCCCGGGGGGAATTGGGTTGTTCTTTTGCCCACAATTCACTGGAAGCACAAAACCTTTGGCAGCCAGGGGCGAATGCCGGGGCCTTTATACCGGAATGGGGTTTGTTTACACCGGGGGCACAATTATTACAAGTTTTTTTGGGTTAAAAATGGAACAAAAACCGGCTTCAGTAATAAAAAGTTTCCCTAAACCCGGGTGTTTTACGGAAAAGGAAAATGGGAAAAAACATTTAAGGCAACCGACTCTACCACTTAACCCTTACCCCCCATTACTCAGTATCTGGTTGGCCCGGAACTATCCCTTAACCCAGTACTCAGTAGCTGGTTAGCCTGGACCACCCACTTACCCCCTCCCAAGTACTCAGTATCTGGTTAGACAGGCCCTCCCACTTAACCCCCTCCCCCAGTACTAAGTATCTGGTTAGCCCGCCCTCCCACTTACCCCCAGGTACTCAGTATCTGGTTAGCCTGGACCACCCACTTACCCCCCTCCCCCAGTACTCAGTATCTGGTTAGACAGGCCCTCCCACTTAACCCCCTCCCCCAGTACTAAGTATCTGGTTAGCCCGGCCCTCCCACTTACCCCCCAGGTACTAAGTATCTGGTTAGCCCCGCCCTCCCACTTACCTCCCTCCATCAGCACTCAGTATCTGGTTAGCCCGGACCACCCACTTACACTAAACCAGTACTCAGTATCTGGTTAGCCCGGCCCTCCCACTTAACCCCCCTCCCCCAGTACTCACTATCTGGTTAGCCCCCCCATGTTTCTTGTCCATGTCTCTCAGTGTCTACCCCTGCAGTGGTCCTCACTGAACTGCTTTGACTCACTGGCAGTGTTTGGGTTTTGAAACAGGGGGGTCTCCTCCTTTTGGCTTCTTTCACAACATCTCAATGGACAGATTCAGGGCCACCTTAACACATGGGCACGCTGGGCAGTTGCCTGGGGACCCCATGCAAACCTATGTATGTTGTGACTTGCCAAGTGGTTGTGTAGGTAGGGTCCTCAGTGCACTGCTTTGCCTGGGGGACCTATAGTGCTGTTATGAAGGCCCTGGGCAGAGCGGGTCATTTCCACATTCCCGCCCCTCCCCTCCCCTTCTTGTGTTGGTTTGTCTGTTGTTGTCGTGACGTCCAATCCTTCCCTACGTCAACTTCCAATTTGGCTGCAGCTCATCATTGGGCTGTTTGAGGTCATCCTGAAGGTTTCTCACACCCACACCTGAATTGAAGGAGGCTTTGAGAGAAGCCGCACCTCGTTCAGCACCCAAAAGTAGCAAAACCGAGTAACTGATGGAGTTAAGTTCTAGGAGGGCAGTGCACGGTAGCTTCTTCTCAAAGTACAGTCATGTGAAAAAGTAAAGGCACTCCATGGATTTTTTTCCTTATTCCTTCTTTATCGTATGTAGACATCTCAAGACTTGATCTTCATTTAGTCCACGTCTATACATAAAGGTGATATGATATAAGAAATATCAGGCCACATTTTTGTAGTCCACTGTGTAATTTAAATAGACATAAGTGGAATTCTCACACATGGAAAAACTAAGGAAACACCCCTCCATGTATCACAACCTCAAATACCTCAAGTTAGAATCAGGTGGAGGTGATCAGAATGTCACAACAGCTAGGACCTTCTCTTAACTGAAGCTAACTCACACATTTAGCTCTCCGAGGACTTCGAAAATGAAAGGATTTCAAAACATCTACAAACAATTAGAAGTCCACCATTTCACCATCCAGAAGATTGTCAACAACTGGAGAAGATTTCAAACAACTGTCAGGTGGTCCAGGAATTTTGGACCGAGAGCAAAACACAAGAGGTCAAGAGAAGCCTCTAGAAATCACGGGACCTCCAGGGAACTTGGTGATGCTACTGTCAAAGTGCACGAGTCCACCAATAGAACAAAATTATATCTACAGCACAGCCGTGGCCAAAATGTTCTGAGAAGGACCCAAGTGGTGGTGTTCACCACATTTGCTGCTGCAGTGTTTATACAGTAGATCTTTGTGTCAGATGTTTCTCTGGTGTACTGAAGTAGAATGACAAGCAGTTCAGAAGTTTCAAAGGCTTTTATTGACAATTCCATGAAGTTACAATATTTGCAGCGTTGGCCATTCTTTCTTTGTCAAGACCTCTGCAACTCGCCCTGGCAGGCTGGCAATCAACTTCTGTGCCCAATCCTGACTGATGGCAGCTGCCCATTCTTGCAGAATCAGGATTGGTGGGTTTTTGTTTTTCCACCTACCGCCTCTTGAGGATTGACCACAGGTTCTCACTGGGGAGTTTCCTGGCTATGGACCCCAAATGTTGTTCCCCGAGCCACTTAGTTGTCACTTTTGCCTTATTTCCCAGTGCTCCACCATGCTGGATTGTTCATTAGTTGGTCACCAAACTGTTTTTGGGTGGTTAGGAGAAGTTGCTCTCGGAAGATGTTCTGGTCCCTCCCTTTATTCATGGCTCCGGATCACGGGGTTTGACGGGACACCACCAGTGCAGAGTTTGCTCGGGAATGGCAGCAGGAAGGCGTGAGTGAGGCGAAGACTTTTGGAGGACGTCCTGGTGAGGGTCAAGAAGGGCAGCAAAGAAGCCAAGAAAACCATCAGAGACAGACTGATATTCTGGGATTAAACTGCTGGGGTCAAGTCATTGTCTCTGATGAATCATTCGGGAAAAAAGAAAAGGTGAGTGGCGCTACCATCAGTCCTGTGTCAGGCCAACAGTAAAGCATCCTGAGACCCTTTATGCCACATGGGGTTGCTTCTCACTCACAATTTGGCCTAAGAACACAGCCAGGAATAAAGAATGGGACCAAAACATCTTCCGAGAGCAACTTCTCCCAACCATCAAACAACAGTTTTGGTGACCAACAATGAACAATCCAGCATGACGGAGCACCAGGCCATAAGGCAAAAGTGACAACCAAGTGGCTCAGGGAAACAAAAGTTGGGGTCCATGGCCAGGAAACTCCATATTGAGAACTTGGTGGTCAATCCTCAGGAGGCAGCGGGTGGAAAAACAAAAACCCACCAATCCTGATTCTGCAAGAATGGGCAGCTGCCATCAGTCAGGATTTGGCCCAGAAGTTGATTGACAAGACAGGCCGCCAGGACGAATTGCATAGAGGGGTCTTGAAAAAGAAAGAAGGGCCATCCATTCATGGACTTCATGGAATTGCCAATAAAAGCCTTTGAAACTTCTGAATTGCTTGTAATTGTACTTCAGTACACCAGAGAAACTTCTGACAACAAGATCCAAAAACACTGAAGCAGCACATCACCACTTGGATCATCCTCAGACCATTTGCCCACGGCTGTACATGGGAGGTGTGCCTTGAGATTCATTAGGACAAGATGGATGTTTCTCCTGGCACCCCTCCCATGTAGATCAAGGGAAAGGCCAGGACTTCTGGATGAGATAAGGCAAAGGCCACAGAACCAGAAGGCAAGTTTGGCAGAAACCAAAGAATTCATCAGACCACAAGAATCTGGTACCTGGAAATGTTCTGGTTTGGCTGCCTCAGGGCCTGGGCAACTCACCATTGTAGGATCCACCAGGAATTCTTTACTTGAGGGTAACGTGAGACCACCTTTACACACACAGAAAGTGGGCCTTGCCACATGACAATGACCATCAACATACCACTAAATCCACCAAAGTATGGCTGGGGAAAAAAAAAAAAAAAATGAAATAGAAGATTCTGGAATGACCAAGTCAAGTTCCAGATCTGCTATAGGGGGGATTTGAAGCAGGCTGTCCATGCAAGGCACCCCTCAAACATCTCACAGTGGAAAGAATTCTGCATGGCAGAGCGGGAAGAACTTTCTCTCCCAGTCGTGATGTCAGAGACTGCCAGGCAGTGACAGGAGACCCCAACACCAGCTCTTAGGGCCGGACCACCTGCAAGTAGCAGATCTGTTAATTAATAATTGAGTAGATGATTGCAACATCCCATTTGTATTATTTTTTAGAATACATTTCTCTATAGGTACCACTTAAGTGAACAAAAAATGCGGATGTGTCTGCATATGTTAAAACAAAAAAAAAAGGAATAAACATATCATGGGGGGGCCATTACTTTTTCACATGCCTCTCCTTTGACTCCTTCATCTCTCCTCCTTTTTTCCCACTATTTCTGAGCATCCTCCAAGTCGAGGCGAACACTCCACCCGAAAGAGCAAAGGGCCAAAGACGAAGGGAAGGCTGGCGGACGGTAAATCTTTATAAAGGCTTAGACCACTTCTGAGCCCCCCTTCTTGTGAATCCTCCAGTGACTCTGAAGGTTGCTTTTTCGCAGGAATTGCTTGCCACATTCTGAACAGCCATGAGGCTTCCTGCCCTCATGAATTCTGGCGTGAGTACGAAGGCCGCAGCTGTTGGAGAAGCGTTTGCCACATTCAGGACAGCAGTAGGGCTTCTCTCCAGTGTGAATTCTTGCATGTTTATGGAGGCTACTGCTCTGTGTGAAACACTTCCCACATTCAGGACAACAGTACGGTTTCTCTCTGGTATGAGTCCGGGTGTGCTGCCATAGGCTGCTGCTGTCACAGAATCGTTTGCCACATTCAGCGCAGCTATATGGCTTCTCGCCGGTGTGGGTTCTCTTATGTCTATGGAGGCTGCTTCGGTCGGCAAACCGCCTGTCACATTCGGAGCAGCAAAACGGTTTTTCACCCGTGTGGATTCTCGTATGTCTTTGGAGGCTGCCTCGGTCGGCAAACCGCCTGTCACATTCGGAGCAGCAAAAAGGTTTCTCTCCAGTGTGGATTCTCATGTGGTTCTGAAAGTTGTTGAGCAGCGAGAATCCTTTGCCACACACCAGACAGCAATAAGGTTTCTCGCCAGTGTGAATTCTTTTGTGGTTGTGAAGACAGTACCTGCGTGCAAAGGGTTTGCCACATTCGGAACAGGAATATGACTTGGGTCTCCTGTGAAGTGACTTTTGAACCTTGCAATCGGACTTGCCACGTTGCTTGCCGACACACAAAGCCTCTTGGTCTGTAATATGCACTTCCTGTTGGGCAGCGTTGGTGGCGTCAGTCTGCGTTTGTCCGGGAGCTGGAAGAGGACAACCCTGGAAAGAGGCTGCTGTCAGGTTCACTGACCCTTTTCTTGGTGTCTTCTCGTCATCCTGAAGAGGGGCCTGAGCAAATGCAGAGGGTGAGAAGCTGCCATTTTTCCACAAATCTACAATAAAACAAACAAACAAACAGTTTTCTTTATTAAAAAATAAATAAATGAAGAAAAGAGACAGGTGGCACACTGGTTGGAGTTGCCGCCTCACACTGAGGCTCCTTTCCTGGTGTCCGAACCTGACACGTTCTCCTTCCTCTGATATACCAGAGATGTGCCCGCTGTATCAATCGCCAGTCTGGTGTGACCGAGTGTGAAAGTAATAATAATTATAATAATTCTTTGCATTTCTAGAGCGCTTTTCTCACTACTGAAAGCACTCAGAGATTGCAGGTTAAGGGCCTTGCTGAAGGGCCCAACAGAGCAGAGACCCTATTGGCATTTGCGGGATTCGAACCAGCAACCATCCGATTGGCAGTGTGGATCCCTAGCCTCAGAGCCACCACTCCGCCTAAAGTGGGCGCCACTATGCCCTGCCTCCATTCTCAGGTTGATTTCAAAGCTGCCCCCCCAACTGCAGGTGAAGAAAACAGAGAGGTGGAGCAGATGAAGTTTGGTCACAGAAATTACCTGCAGAGATTAAGAGGGAGGATCGTGTCAAGGTACCCATCTGGGGATGGCTGCAACATGGAAGGACTTTGGAGCCACCAGGCCATTTCTTCGAGCTGCTCTTCTGGCCCAACTTGGTCAGGGTGGTCACGGAGACCCCAAAGGTCACCCAAGCAGTGCTTGGGGAGTCCTCTTCAGAGATAGGAGAACCAATCAGAAAGCCGACCATCTCAGCAACGGTGTTTATAGCAGAGCGGCAAGATGGAGGACACAGTTGAGTAAAAGGTGTTTAAAGGACTCCGAGAGGACGAGGAGAAGGGTAGTGAAAAAGAAAAACGTTTTGGGCAGAACAGCAGGCACTACGTCTGGAGAAGACACCGGGCAGTGCCCGTCGCCTGCCTAATACCACACCTCCGCAGTGAAAGCATCCTGCAGAGAGACCTGTCAGAATGGAAAGGACCATGAAGAAAACCTCCGACCTCAGACTGGGGTGACGGCTCAATGACCTGAAGCAGACAACATGGAGGGGCTTCAGGATTAGTCTCAGAGTGTCCGTGAGTGGTCCAGATTGAAAACGCAATGGGGAGGACCTGAAGATGCCACTTTACAGACGCACCCCAAATAACCTAATGGAGCTTGAGAGAGAGAACGGGGATCAACTACCCAAATCCAGGAGTGCAAAGCTTGTAGAGGCCTGACAGGATGACTGCCAAAGGGGCTTCTACAAAGCACTGAATGAAGGGTCTGACTGCTTCTAGGGAGGAGAGATTTCAGGTTTAGATTTTTAATAAATGTGCCATCTTTTCTGAAGACATGTATGTCATTATGGGGTTAATGGGCATAGTTAGATGGGCAAAAATTGGTGAGCTTCACCATTTAGAGCAGATTCTAAAATGATAAAGGGAGCCACAAGAGAAGGGGTTCGAATACACTCTGAATGCGCTGCGGACACACACTCACTCACTCGCACATATACTCGTATTACATGTGGCATACTGGCATCCAGGTAGCGTGTCTGGTCTGCCTAACGGTTCCCGTGTCCTGGGGTCCAGCCCCCCCACCCAAAAGTGGTCCCTCGTCAGTGTCACAGGTTTCCCTCGGGAGACTCCAGTTCTTCTTTCACATTCCCAGAAAGCATGCAGGTTAGGTGAACTGGCGACTCTAAAATGGACCTGTGTGGGTGAACGGGTCGAAGGTGGGCTGGCACCCCACCCAGCTGGTGATGCTGCTTGGATAGGCTTTGGCCACCCACATGTTATCCTGCATTCCATGAAGTCTTTGAGAATATTATGGTATGTTACATTCTTCTTAAAAGCATACCAATGTACTAAACGTTTTCCATATATTCTGTAGACGGAAGGATTACTGAACGGAATGAAACCTGGGCAACATTGTGACACGTCTACAGCTTTTGAGAATCCACTCCAAGTGCAGCAGTTGCCGGTGTGTCTGCATGTGGGCACAATAATCTTGTAATAACCCATAACATCCCTGTGGCGAGTGGCTGGGGGCGGTACCCAGCCGGCATGCCTGGAAGGGGGACTACTCCTCCTCCGGACCACAAGAGGGCAGCCGGCCTGGTTGGTATGAGGACCACGGGAACACAGCATGGTAGCACAACCCTATAGGGGCCCGCGGTCACCGCCAGGGGGCACCCGGATGCCGGAAAAGCCCTGGAGGTCAGTACTCCGCCACACCTGGAAGGTGCTGGGGGAAGGAAACCCAGGGACACCGAGAGTGGTTCCGGGTGCTCAGCCGGCACTTAAGCCACATCAGGAAGTACCGGCGGAAGTTCATCGGGAGGCACCTGGAGAACATCCGGGTGAACATAAAAGGGGCCGCCTCCCTCCATTCGTCAGCTGGAGTCGGGTGAAGAGGACGAAGCCTGGAGGAGAGGAGTGGAGGCGGTGAAGAGAGGCCTGGACTGAGGGTGATTGGTGCTGGGGCACCGGGTTGTGCAGTACTGTAAATTGTTAGAAATGTACAATAAACGTGTGTTTGGGTTTAAACCATCGGTGTCTGCCTGTCTGTGTCCAGGCTGGTTCACACAATCCCCAACTCCAAATGACACATTTTGTTAATATTTTTCTTTTTTAAGATAGGATTCTTTCATATAATCTACCTTAATAAAAGGATACATGTCTATGTGTCTGTCACTATATCCATTCGATTGCTATGTTTCGCTCATTCCAAAAGATGGGGCATCACATTTTTAATATTAAAATGGATTGCATTTGTCCTTCCAACAGATGGCGCAGCACAAATAGTTTTAGTAATAAGATGCATTGCATTTTGCATTCCAACAGATGGTGCAGCACAGGCATTATAGTACTAAAATACTTTAAACCCTGAAGTTGATGGTTCACGTCCCGCCACTAACACTGTGTGACCCTGAGCAAGTCACTTGACCTGACAGTCTGTGCTCCAAGTGGAAACCCAAAACAAACGTAACCAACTGCATTATAAAAGATGTGAGTCACCTTGGATAAAGGCGCCAACCAAATAAGTCAAATGCATTTGTCACTCCAACACAGTGTTATACTACATGTTTCTTTAAGTCACTGTATCTGGACAATACTGTTATGAGTTTTATTCACACGTGCATGTTAACTGTGGCACACAGGGGCTCAGCAGTTAGAATTGCTAGCCAAGCATTGGATTAGATAGCCAAAGACAACTGGAGGCTTGTTTAGTCAGCTTAAACACAGGTTAGGGTATTTCTGTCCTCTGTCAGCACAAATCTTCTTTCCTTATTGGGAGAATGAGAATCGGCCTGTAAGCACTGATATTCCTGTATTTTGTGGAAGAGGAGTTCAGCCCTTGTTTGGAGACAGAGAAGACCAGCAAATGAAGCAAGAACCATATAAAAGGTTTGGACAGTAGCCAGACCCTTCGAGGCGGAATCGACAAAGCTCGTCGAAAAACCTCCCAGCGTAGGGACGGAGAAAATGGCTGACTGTGTTGATCCAGATTTCCCACCTGGATAAAGTCTGTCCATATGCCTCCCCGTCTGTAACAGCGTAAACGCCAGTAAATGTAAGCTAAAAGATATTTTGTCTCATGTGATTCTTGTACCGCCGTAATCACGATGGGAGGGATATCGCCTTTTCTGGTATATTATGATATTGTTTAATTACTTAATAAGCCACAATATTAAAAGAACACATTTCCAAGAGAGCTAATGCCTCTGCAGGAAACACACAGGTTGCCACACAAACACTTTAGAGTTAAAATGCATTGCATTTTTCATTCCAACAGATGGTGCAGCACAAACATTGTTATCAATAAGATGCATTGCATTTTTCATTCCAATAGATGGTACGCCACAGGCATTTTACTACTAAATACTTCTGAGTTTTACAATCCCACTGCTGACACTTTGTGACCATTCACAATTCACTTGACCTACCAGGCCTGTGCTCCAACTCAAAAACCAAAAGGAATGTAACCAATGGCATCATAAATGATGTGAGTCGCCTTGGATAAAGACGTCAGCCAAATAAGTAAAATGTAATGTAAATTGCATTTGCTATTCTAACAGAGGCTGCAACACAAACATTTTAGAGTTAAAATGCATTGCATTTTTTATTCCAATAGATGGTACGCCACAGACATTTTAGTACTAAAATACTTTAAACCCTGAGGTTGCTGGTTCAAGTCCCTCCACTAACACTGAGCAAGTCACTTGACCTGCCAGTCTGTGCTCCAACTGGAAAACTAAATGAAATGTAACCAATTGCATCATAAGTCGCCTTGGATAAAGGTGGCAGCCAAATAAGTAAAATGCAATGTGAATTGCATTTGTCATTCCAACGGATGGCACAACTAAAACATTTTTAATAATAAGATGTATTGCATTTTTGCATTCCAACAGATGGTGCAGCACAGACATTTTAGTGCTAAAATACTTTAAACCCTGAAGTTGATGGTTCACGTCCCGCTACTAACACTGTGTGACCCTGAGCAAGTCACTTGACCTGCCAGTCTGTGCTCCAAGTGGAAACCCAAAACAAACGTAACCAACTGCATTATAAATGATGTGAGTCACCTTGGATAAAGGCGCCAACCAAATAAGTCAAATGCATTTGTCACTCCAACACAGGTTGCCACACAAACACTTTAGAGTTAAAATGCATTGCATTTGTCATTCCAACAGATGGCGCAGCACAAACATTGTTATCAATAAGATGCATTGCATTTTTCATTCCAATAGATGGTACGCCACAGGCATTTTACTACTAAATACTTCTGAGTTTTACAATCCCACTACTGACACTTTGTGACCATACGCAATTCACTTGACCTACCAGGCCTGTGCTCCAACTCAAAAACCAAAAGGAATGTAACCAATGGCATCATAAATGATGTGAGTCGCCTTGGATAAAGACGTCAGCCAAATAAGTAAAATGTAATGTAAATTGCATTTGCCATTCCAACAGAGGCTGCAACACAAACATTTTAGAGTTAAAATGAATTGCATTTTCACTCCAACAGATGGTGCAGCAGAAACATTTTAGTACTAAAATACTTTAAACCCTGAGGTTGCTGGTTCAAGTCCCTCCACTAACACTGAGCAAGTCACTTGACCTGCCAGTCTGTGCTCCAACTGGAAAACTAAATGAAATGTAACCAATTGCATCATAAGTCGCCTTGGATAAAGGTGGCAGCCAAATAAGTAAAATGCAATGTGAATTGCATTTGTCATTCCAACGGATGGCACAACTAAAACATTTTTTAATAATAAGACGTATTGCGTTTTGCATTCCAACTGATGGTGCGCCACAGGCATTTTTGTAGTAAAATATTTTACATCCTGAGGTTGTGGGCTCAAATCCCGCTACCGGCACTGTGTGACCCTGAGAAAGTCACTTGACCTGCCCGTCTGTGCTTCAACTGGAAAACCAAAAGGAATGTAACCAATGGCATCATAAATGATGTGAGTCGCCTTGGATAAAGACGTCAGCCAAATAAGTAAAACGTAAAATTCAATGTAAATTGCATTTGTCATTCCAACAGATGGAGCAACTAAAAAAAATTGAGTAACAAGATGCATTGCATCTTTCATTCCAACAGGTGGTGTGCCACAAACATTTTAATACCAAAATGCACTGCATTTGTCTTTCCAACAAACGGTGCATTACAAACAAACATTTTAAGTAACAAAATGTATAGAATCTGTTATGCCAACAGATGGTGAAACAAACATTTTAGTAATGAGATTCATTGTATTTTTCATTCCAACAGATGGCACATCACAAATATTTTTAGTAAAAAAAAAAAAAATATCATTACTTCAAATGGTTGTGATACGTCATCTGTTGGAGCAGCAAATGCAATGTATCTTATTACTACACACTTTACAGAATACATTCCAAGAGATGAAACACTTGAAATGTTAACACCGAGGTAGGTCTGTGCCAATTGTTTAGATTTCAACCCGACATACGGGTGGCACGGCTAGAGAAACGTAATTGGCTTATGTTGTTTCACGACTCAGATCACAGCATAACACGGTAAAAGTCAAGTGCTGGCCTATCAGATGTGGATCCCACTGTCATTTCCATGTACCAGAGGCAGTACATGCTCAACATTTCCCTTTCTTTAACCTTTACTGACATTACTCACCTGTTCCCACACTCCCTGGTGACTGCTGCTCTGCTCCGTCTCTTCCGTTTCCTCCATTGCTTTTCTCTTCAAACTCAGATAACTCAGATTTCAGTTCCACAGATTCAGATAACTCAGATTTCCAGTTCCACGCATTCGTGAAGCGGGGTGGTGAACTGGGCGATTCCTCACTAGCATCTTGCTTGAAAAGATTTCCAGTTTCATACATTTGCAATCTAAGACAATCTGAGAGGCCTTCCGAGTCCTCAGGTTTAATGCCCCCCTTACAGTCCTCCTCTTTAAAAACTGAAATTCTCCCTTCACAATCCTCCTCCTTCACACACACGTCCTGTCGGGCACCCCGCCTACAGTCCTCTTCTTTAACGTGGGCCAGTGTTTCATCCAGGCGTTCATCTTCAGCTGATGCCATGTTCTGTGTTAATCTCTTCTCTTCCAAGAGTCCCTTCTCACACGGACAGCCCTGACCTGGAGCCCACTGGACACCTCAATGCATGGCAAGGGCAGCTGGGGAGAAAGTCGCTCTGTAGAAATGGAAATGACAGAAATGGTTCTGTTAAAACTGCATACCATTACAAAATGAACAAGTGAAACAAGTTGTAACACCGTCTGATGGATTAATTCAATATTTTTTCTACTCGCCCCTTGTTTCCTGTCATGCACATTAATCGGGAGTCTGGAGACAACAAGGAGTGGATTGTGCTTAAAGGTGGGTGGGGACAATTAAACAATTCCAATGTCTCAAGAAGGCGGAGCTCAGAGTAGGTGCGGGAATTCAAACAGTAAATTGCAACAGTGCCCTTGTTAACCTGGTCTGACAAACAGCAAGCCGGCGGTCATAATGGCTGAAAAATCTGAGTGCTCCTCTGTTAGGCATGTGAATGTGTGTCACGTGTGCCTGTTGAGCCCTTGACTGGCAGCACTGGTCTAATAAAGGCTGGCACAAAAGCAGCAAAAGATCCAAAGGCTGGATTTATATCAGCTGATGGAACAAACCCCATTGAATTGAACCTTTTAGACAATGTTGACCCCTGATATGTGTGCGTGTGTTCATCTTATGATAAGCCTGTGCCGTATCCAAGGACTGTTCCTGCCTTGTGCCTGATGTTTGCCAGGAGAGACTCCAGCCACCCCACGACCCTGCTCAGAATAAGCAGGTTAAGAAAATGGATGGACTAAGCCATGTGCCATGACACTCACTAACAAGAAGGTGAAACAAAGTGCTCTTAAAGAAAAGCCACAGGAGATGTCTATGTCTAGATATATATATATATATATATACACATACAGTGGGTATGGAAAGTATTCAGACCCCCTTCAGTCTTTCACTCTTTGTCATATTGCAGCCATTTGCTAAAATCATTTAAATAATTTTTTTCCTCATTAATGTACACACAGCACCCCATATTGACAGACAAAAAAAAAAGAATTTTTGAAATTGTTGCAGATTTATTAAAAAAGAAAAACTGAACTATCACCTGGTCCTAAGTATTCAGCCCCTTTGCTGTGACACTCGTATATTTAACTCCGGTGCTTTCCATTTCTTCTGCTCATCCTTGAGATCTCCTTCATTTGAGTCCAGCTGTGTTTGATTCTACTGACTGGACTTGATTAGCAAAGCCACACACCTGTCTGTCTATATAAGACCTTACAGCTCACAATGCACGTCAGAGCAAATGAGAATCAGGAGGTCAAAGGAACTGCCTGAAGAGCTCAGAGACAGAATTGTGGCAAGGCACAGATCTGGCCAAGGTTACACAAAAATTTCTGCTGCACTTAAGGTTCCCAAGAGCACAGTGGCCTCCATAATCCTTAAATGGGAGACGTTTGGGATGACCAGAGCACTTCCTAGAGCTGGCCGTCCAGCCAAGCTGAGCTACCGGGGGAGAAGAGCCTTGGTGAGAGAGGTAAAGGAGAACCCAAAGATCACTTTGGCTGAGCTCCAGAGATGCAGTCAGGAGATGGGAGAAAGCTGTAGAAAGTCAACCATCACTGCAGCCCTCCACCAGTCAGGGCTTTATGGCAGAGTGGCCTGTCGGAAGCCTCTCCTCAGTGCAAGACACCAAAAAATTGAAGGGGGTCTGAATACTTTCCGTACCCACTGTATATTCCTATATCTATATATATCTGTATCTATAGCTGTATAGATCTATATATACACATCTATATATATCAATATATCTATCTCTCTCTCTCTCTATATATATATATATATATATATATATAATTAATTCACTAAGGGCATGCAAGACAGAGAGCGCAAGCAAGACAGAGAGCCACGCCCACCAATTCTAAGACCATGGGATACGCACGACAGAGCCCCGCCCACTATCTCTAATCCTACTTCCGTGTCCACTGAGATCAGTGAGGTGGTGGAGAGCTTTGAATATTAAGAGCGGTATTTAGTATTGTATTCTGTACTTAACAGGGAGCCAGTGAAGTTGAGAGAGAATCGGTGTGATATGTTCAGTGGATTTAGAGCAGCAGGTTATCATCCTGGCAGCAGAATTTTGAAGAAGTTGTAAGCGATGGATACGTTTTTGTGGGATGCCAGATAGAATAGCATTACAGTAATCTATATGTGAGGAGACTCGGGCATTAACCGATACTTCAGTACTGTGCTGCGTAAGAAAAGGACGAAGTCTTGAAATGTTTCGGAGATGGAAAAAGGCAGCCCGAGAAATGTTACTTACAGTATATGGGGGAATTATTTAATAATAATTATTATTTAATAATTGCCATTATTAGTGTATAAATGGATATAAATAATTGCATGCAAATGATTCTCCAAAATCTGTTGTATGTAAACAATACTGTTTAAAACGTTATTTTTTTTCATCCCACGTCTACCTGTATTAGTTTAAATGGCACTTTTATCACTTGCAATAGGGTGGACGCGCTGACACACCATGTCGACTGGGCAAAACAGTCAGTGAATGTGGCGTCTATCTATATATGTCTACGTTTTCCATAGCCTTCTACAGGAAGGTACTTTCTCGACCATTGGCATTGGTTTACCCTTTGCTTTTTTTGGTTATACTGCGACGATGGTTTCCTAAGCCTTTGTTATACTGAATTCCTTTCTCACCGTTTTCAGTTCCTATTCTTACACCGCTGTATGCTACGTCGGGCTTCGGCTAGTGTGTGTGTATATATATATATATATATATATATATATATATATATATATATATATATATACACTCACCTAAAGGATTATTAGGAACACCTGTTCAATTTCTCATTAATGCAATTATCTAATCAACCAATCACATGGCAGTTGCTTCAATGCATTTAGCGGTGTGGTCCTGGTCAAGACAATCTCCTGAACTCCAAACTGAATGTCAGAATGGCAAAGAAAGGAGATTTAAGCAATTCTGAGCGTGGCATGGTTGTTGGTGCCAGATGGGCCGGTCTGAGTATTTCACAATCTGCTCAGTTACTGGGATTTTCACGCACAACCATTTCTAGGGTTTACAAAGAATGGTGTGAAAAGGGAAAAACATCCAGTATGTGGCAGTCCTGTGGGCAAAAATGCCTTGTTGATGCTAGAGGTCAGAGGAGAATGAATGGGCCGACTGATTCAAGCTGATAGAAGAGCAACTTTGACTAAAATAACCACTCGTTACAACCGAGGTATGCAGCAAAGCATTTGTGAAGCCACAACACGCACAACCTTGAGGCGGATGGGCTACAACAGCAGAAGACCCCACCGGGTACCACTCATCTCCACTACAAAGAGGAAAAAGAGGCTACAATTTGCACGAGCTCACCAAAATTGGACAGTTGAAGACTGGAAAAATGTTGCCTGGTCTGATGAGTCTCGATTTCTGTTGAGACATTCAAATGGTAGAGTCAGAATTTGGCATAAACAGAATGAGAACATGGATCCATCATGCCTTGTTACCATTGTGCAGGCTGGTGGTGGTGGTGTAATGGTGTGGGGGATGTTTTCTTGGCACACTTTAGGCCCCTTAGTGCCAATTGGGCATTGTTTAAATGTCACGGGCTACCTGAGCATTGTTTCTGACCATGTCCATCCCTTCATGACCACCATGTACCCATCCTCTGATGGCTACTTCCAGCAGGATAATGCACCATGTCACAAAGCTTGAATCATTTCAAATTGGTTTCTTGAACATGACAATGAGTTCACTGTACTAAAATGGCCCCCACAGTCACCAGATCTCAACCCAATAGATTATCTTTGGGATGTGGTGGAACGGGAGCTTCGTGCCCTGGATGTGCATCCCACAAATCTCCATCAACTGCAAGATGCTATCCTATCAATATGGGCCAACATTTCTAAAGAATGCTTTCAGCACCTTGTTGAATCAATGCCACGTAGAATTAAGGCAGTTGTGAAGGCGAAAGGGGGTCAAACACCGTATTAGTATGGTGGTCCTAATAATCCTTTAGGTGAGTGTATATATATATATATATATATATATATATATATATATATAGATATAGATATAGATATAGATGGATAGATAGATAGATACTGTAAATAGACACACACACACACACAATAGGGGGATCAAAAGGAAAGAAATGTATGCAACTCACCAGAAGAGCCTGGGTTGAAAGTGGAAGACCCCGTTTAATGTTGGATAAAGGGTTAAAGAAAAAGGCACACAAGGGTGAAAAAATAAGAAAAGATCATAAGAGCCTTCAGGTTGTCAACAGCGCTCGGACATCCTTCAGTGCAGGTTCAGAAGTAAACTACGCCATTTGGTGGAGCTGCTATATATATAGATATCTATCTATATGTACCTATATATATATATATATATATAAAGTACAGGCCAAATGTTTGGACACACCTCCTCATTCAATGTGTTTTCTTTATTTTCATGACCATTTACATTGGTAGATTCTCACTGAAGGCATCAAAACTATGGATGAACACATGTGGAGTTATGTACTTAACAAAAAAAGGAGAAATAACTGAAAACATGTTTTATATTCTAGTTTCTTCAAAATAGTGAAGGACCGCAGAGTGAAGGCAAAGGGGCCAACAAGTGCTAAACATCTCTGGGAACTCCTTCAAGACTGTTGGAAAACCATTTCAGGTGACTACCCGTTGAAGCTCATCGAGTGAATGCCAAGAGTGTGCAAAGCAGTAATCAGAGCAAAGGGTGGCTATTTTGAAGAAACTAGAATATAAAACATGTTTTCAGTTATTTCTCTTTTTTTTGTTAAGTACATAACTCCACATGTGTTCATTCATAGTTTGGATGCCTTCAGTGAGAATCTACCAATGTAAATGGGCATGAAAATCAAGAAAACACATTGAATGAGGAGGTGTGTCCAAACTTTTGGCCTGTACTTTATATAGATAAATATAGATATATGAGTCAGCGTATCCTCAATTATTTACAAGGCACACAGCGGCGATCACGAGGTAAGCTTGTATATACTCCACACCGATTGGTTAAACTCTGATCACGACTCCACCCAGACAGAGTCTGCACAAGCAGTTTCTACTCCATCAGCTCCTAACTACGCCAGCCCCCTACCACTGCTCAACGCCCCAACTGCCTTTTCTCTCCCATTCCACTTCACGTATGTTAGTGCCGGGGCACACAAGCCTTTACATTAGCCGTTTCCATTTTCACAGCCGTAGCAGACGTCCCCTCGTTTTCTATCCTCAAATCCCACCCACCATGCTCACACACTAGACAGATGAAGGATCTTGAAGCCATCCTCGGTCTCCTCTGACCCCGCTTCTTGCTCCTCTTGCTCCTCCATACATTGGTAACAGAGCAGGCGCTCACACGTTAGACCGAGGAAGGATCAGCACACAAGTCTTTGCTTTGCCTAGGGCCGTTTCTACTTTTATTGCCGTAGCAGACGTCCCCTCACATCTCACACTCCCCACCATGTTCACACACTAGACAGAGGAAGGATTGTGAACCCATTTTAGCGCTTTGAGTACTGAGAAAAGCGCTATATAAATGTAATGAGTTACCCTCGGTCCCCTCTGACCCCACTTCCTGATCCTCTTGTGCTTCTTGTGCTGGCCGTCCATACACTGGCAAAAGAAAAGGCACCCGGCGTTTCTCAACCTTTAAGTATTTGTGACTCGAGTTTTCATAACAGTTTAAATTGCATTAACGATTTTTATGAAAGGAGACCACTAATACCAATTTGTTCTTTTTTTAATTCATGATACAGTGCTCAGCATAAATGAGTACACCCCCTTTAAAAAGTACGAATTTAATCAGTAGCTCAAGAACAATTTCCAAAATTTTCTCAAGGCTGAGTTTTACTGAACACTTGTTTAACTCCATAACATGAAATTAAGGTTAATAATATAACTCGGATCACAAAATCTTCAGTTTTACTCAAATTGGTTGAAGCAAAAATTAATACACCGCGCAACAAAAACTACTACATCTAGTATTTTGTATGACCACCGTGATTTTTAAGGACGGCACCAAGTCTTCTAGGCATGGAATGAACAAGATGGCGACACATTGCAACATCCATCTTTTTCCATTCTTCAAGAATAACCTCTTTTAGAGCCTGGATGCCGGATGGAGAGCGATGCTTAACTTGGCGCTTCACAATTCCCCACAGGTGTCCGATTGGGTTGAGATCAGGAGACATACTTGGCCATTCAATCACCTTCACCCTGCTCTTCTTCAGAAATGCAACAGTAGCTTTAGATGTGTGTTTTGGATCATTGTCGTGTTGGAAAAGTGCACGGAGTGATGGCAGCATCTTCTCCTTCAGTATGGAGCAGTACATTGTGGAGTTCATGATACCATCGATGAAATGCAGCTCCCCAACACCAGCAGCACTCATGCAGCCCCACATAAGGACACTTGCCACCACCATGTTTCACTGTGGGCACCATGCATTTTTCTTTGAAATCCTTACCTTTACGACACCATTACTTCCAAAACCAGTGTCTCATCACTCCAGAGTATAGAGTCCCAGTAGTCTTCATCTTTTTCAGCATGGGCCCTAGCAAATTCTAGGCATGCTTTTTTGTGCATGGGCTTCAGGAGAGGCCCTCCTTCGTGGACGATACCCATGCAGGCCATTCCTCTGCAGTGTGCTCCGTATGGTGTCACGGGAAGCGGTCACACCAGTTTGGCTTTCTACTGCTTTAGCTAACTGCAGTGGACTTGCATGGCGATTTTCTTCAACCCTTCCCATCAGAAGACGCTCCAGTCGAGATGTTAACTTCCGTGGACGGCCTGGACGTCTCTGTAAGATGGTTGCACTTCCATCTTTCTTCAATTTTTGGATCACTTTGGCTACAGTATTTTGACTGATGTGTAAAGCTTTGCTGATCTTCTTGTAGCCCTCACCTTTTTTGTGTAAAGTCATGAGAAAGGAAATCATTTCTCTTCCATGTGGAGCCATTGCTGACAGCTTGAAATGGGAAGGGCTTTTCTTTGTTAAGTATAGTCACCGGTCTGCTGGACACCTCTTAAATGAATCCTTAGACTCGCCTGTGGTTGAATGCCCGTTCATTAGAATTCTGTAGTCTTAAGTGTGGCTTTTCTCCTAAGACTATAATTTTCGGTGTAGTCATTTTTTGCAACATGGGCTTGAATGAATTTGTTAGGAAAATCCCTTTTTTGTGTGTGCAAATTCACAAATCTTGTTTGCAATCAATGGCCCACATTTGTGGGAGTATTTTGTAGTACAGTATCTCCTAGAAAATGTTGATACTGAAAGGAAACTAAAGGTTTTCTGACAAATGTAGTGGGGTGTACTCATTTATGCGGAGCACTGTACATCATAGATCGGTTCGCAGCCGAGTGTGAAGCGGCTGGGATGAGAATCAGCACCTCCAAATCCGAGAGCGTGGTCCTCAGCCGGAAAAGGGTGGAGTGCCCTCTTAGGGTTGGAGGAGAGATCCTGCCCCAAGTGGAGGAGTTCAAGTATCTCGGGGTCTTGTTCACGAGTGAGGGAAGAATGGAGCGCGAGATCGACAGGCGGATCGGTGTGGCGTCCGCATTGGTCCGTCGTGGTGAAAAAGGAGCTGAGCCGTAAGGCAAAGCTCTCAATTTACCAGTCGATCTACGCTCCTACCCTCACCTATGGTCATGAGCTGTGGGTAGTGACCGAAAGAACGAGATTGCGAATACAAGTGGATGAAATGAGTTTCCTCCGCAGGCTTTCCCTTAAAGATAGGTTGAGAAGCTCAGAGTAGAGCCGCTGCTCCTCCGCATCGAGAGGAGTCAGATGAGGCGGCTCGGGCATCTGATCAGGATGCCTCCTGGACGCCTCCCTGGTGAGGTGTTCTGGGCCCGTCCAACCGGGAGGAGGCCCCGAGGAAGACCCCAGGACACGCTGGAGGGACTATGTCTCCCGGCTGGCATGGGAACGCCTTGGGATTCCCCCGGAAGAGCTGGAAGAAGTGGCCGGGGAGAGTGAAGTCTGGGCTTCTCTGCTTAAGCTGCTGCCCCCGCGACCCGACCTCGGATAAGCAGAAGAAGATGGATGGATGGATATTTTATTATACCTACTTAACTTTTATCAACATTTATCTAACTCTACATTTATTTTTCTAGTATCAGAATTCAGTTTAAGTTCATTTGTTTTGGTTTCACTAGCTCTATTTTTCAAATTTTCGATTCTTGTTTTCTTTTTTTCACATCTTCGGGCCCACCCCACTGCTTTAGACAGAGGAAATATGGGCACACCAGTCTGTGCCTAAAGCCGTTAAAAAAAAAAGACATAACGACGGACTTGAACACACCTGCCCATGAAATAGCCTTTGAGTCAATTGGCCGATTACTTTTGAGCCCCTGAAATGTTCAAAAAATATTTAGTTGCCTCACATTTTTATGCAATCATTTTGTTCAACCCACTGAATTAAAGCTGAAAGTCTGCACTTCAACTGCATCGGAGTTGTTTTATTTCAAATTCATTGTGGTGATGTAGAGAAACAAAATGAGAAAAAAGGTGTCTTTGTCCAAATATTTATGGATCCAACTGTACTTGCTAGCCTCCTTAAGCACTCATAATAAATATTTTCTGGTCCTGATTTGTTTGATTTCATCTTATTTAATCACATCAGCTCTTCTCCTTCTACAATTTCTAAATCTCCACGTATCTCCTTAGTAGTCCCTGTTACTGCTGGGAGGTTTATCGACTTCTTCAACTGTGAAGACCTCAGATGTGACTTTAGGGCGTCTGCATCTTTTAATTCTCCTTTACTATTCTTGATACACTTCACCTCCTCCTTGACTGTTCTTTTACTACTAAAATACTGAATGAATCTCTTAGGGTCGTCTTTCACCTTATCTGCTAAATTCCTCTCCAACTACCTTTTATCCTCTGTGATATTCTTCTTAAAAGTTGCCCTTATGTTCTAATACGCCACACCACCTTTATTTTTTTACTGAGTATACGTGGATGGGTCTTTTGGGAGCCCGATGGCTATGGCATCACTCTGAAAACCCACCCTGGCACCTTTATTCTCAAGAACATACGGAACTCTTTGCAAAGTTAGCCCAGTTAGCATTCAGATGACTGAAGACAAATACAGGAGACTTTATAAAAATAAATTAATTTAAAAAAAAGCGCATTTTGGCACCTCCTTAACAATGCTTGCAATTAACTTTCAAACAGAGATCACCCAGCTAATACAAAATACGCAAAAGAGAGTACATCAATAATAACAATAAAATTATATTTCTTAATTATGATAAAACTAGCAGAATACCCGCGCTTCGCAGTGGAGAAGTAGTGTGTTATAGAAGGTACGAAAAAGAAAAGGAAAAATTTCAAAAATAACGTAACATGATTGTTAATGTAATTGTTTTGTCATTGATATGAGTGTTGTTCTCATATCTATCTATCTATATATATCTATCTATATATATATATATATATATATATATATACCGCTTGGCAGCGGAGAAGTAGTGTGTTAAAGAAGGAAAGAGAAAGAAAAGGAAACATTTTGAAAATAACGTAACATGATTGTCAAAGTAATTGTTTTGTGTATTTGGCGGCAGCGTCACGAAGTTGTTTTCGGTAGCTGCATCAGAAAATGTACCACGACGTCTGACACGCCTCCTTTTTACTGTTTTTTCACAGCTTGGATTGCTGCTGTCATATATATATATATATACACACATACGCACACATACGCACACACACACACATACATACATACATACATACATACATACATACATACATACATACATACATACATACATACATACATACATACATACATACATACATACATACATACATACATACATACATACATACATACATATCGGGCGGCACGGTGGCGCAGTGGTAGCGCTGCTGCCTCGCAGTTAGGAGACCCGGGTTCGCTTCCCGGGTCCTCCCTGCGTGGAGTTTGCATGTTCTCCCGTGTCTCGTGGGTTTCCTCCGGGCGCTCCGGTTTCCTCCCACAATCCAAAGACATGCAGGTTAGGTGGATTGGCGATTCTAAATTGGCCCTAGTGTGTGCTTGGTGTGTGGGTGTGTTTGTGTGTGTCCTGCGGTGGGTTGGCACCCTGCCCTGGATTGGTTCCTGCCTTGTGCCCTGTGTTGGCTGGGATTGGCTCCAGCAGACCCCCCGTGACCCTGTGTTCGGATTCAGCGGGTTAGAAAATGGATGGATGGATATCTACATATCTATATACATATCTACATATACACACATATATATATACATACATACCTATCTACATCATATACACACACACACAAATTATATATGTATGTGTGTGTGTGTGTGTGTATATATATGATGTAGATAGGTATGTATATATATATATATATATATGTGTATGTATGTGTGTGTGTGTGTGTGTGTGTGTGTATATATACACATACATATACTTGTGTGTATGTTTGTATGTGTCTATATGTGTGTGTATAGGCTTGGTCACTGAGTGCAAGGGGAAAATAATAAATTATAGTCTATAAGTTATTAAACAGTAAAACATTAACGTTTTAAGAAGTACAGGTACATTGATCACTACTGGAGTGGTTGCGGGTAAACTACATTTTAAAGACTGTGTAACACAACAGGTAAGTAACTAACAGCAGCTAAAATGTATATGGATCATCTCTCGGTAGTCGATCCCTTTTGAAAGGCGCTACACGACGGTTGTGGTATAGAAATTACATTTTCTATGTGAACGTTCAAATTTGTGCCTGTGGTAATGTGCCTTACCGGCATTTAAAGAAAATTAGTTTTGTGTTCTCTGCCGTGTTAAGAGAGAAAGGCTTTGGTTTGGGATAAAAGGAAAAAAGGTGTAAAGAAAGGAAAGTTGCCTTTTTCTTTTATATAGTATAGTCCTGTGCGTGTGTTCATAATCCGAGCTGAGAACCTCATAATCGTATACGTGCAAAAGAAAGTGTGAATCGCCTTAATATTATTTTGCCGTGGTGTAGAAAAGGGGTCCCGTGTTTGCACTTGTCTGGGCTATAGCGCAGGGGGAGGATGAAAAAAATTAAAAGTGCTCACTTTGACTTAAGGCAGAAGCGCAGTCAGCGTCTCAAAGGCCGGCACAGCTATGCACGCGCGCTGACTGCTCGACTTTTGCTGGGCAGGACACCACAGTTTTTACAGACTCGTTCATGATATCAAAAGTCTCAGCGCTCTTCGGAGGTCATTCATATATTATATATATATATATCAAAATACCCGCCTCGCAGCGGAGAAGTAGTGTGTTAAAGAAGTAATGAAAAAGAAAAGGAAACATTTTAATAATAACGTAACATGATTGACATTGTCATGAGTGTTGCTGTCATATATATGCCTGCCTACATAAGTCACCTCGCTCGCTCTTACTTTTTACCGTTCATTTAATCATGGCTAGTGGCGGAAAAATTATAAAATTGAAGGAGGATGGCTTTGCCAAAACAATTATTGATGGCGAATCGATTATTCATAAAGCTTGAATTGGTGATCTGTTTTTCTGTGTTAACCTCATATTTTTCAGACTTCTTCTCAAACTAGGGTGCGAGGGTAAAATGAATCGAGATGCGCTGATCAATGTAATCAGTGTACCAGGAAATCATGCATTGACAGAAGCTCCCCTTTGCTTGTAATGCAAAGTGTGATTAAATGCATTATTTTTAACGTTATGGAGCACATGCATCAAAGCTTCTCAGCTGTGCTTGTGCTAAGAAAAGGAAAGATTTTAAAAATAACGTAACACGATTGTCAATGTGACCTTTTGTAAGTAGTGCCTGGAGGATTCAGTGTGGAGCAGTCTGACGAAGTTGCTTCAGAAGACAGCATTAGCCGCGGAGCTCAGCTCAGAGCGAAATGAGATGAATGGGAGGGGAGATGATGACGTGACTCCCCCACCCGCCTTAACTGTCAATCCCCCACAAACACAGTCTCCCGGAATTTGCATAAGCACAGCCCTTCACCAGCAATTTTAACTTAGTTACAAAGTGATCAAAACTCTCGTTTATATCCTGCGTCCTCTCATTAAACTTGTATCCGCATTACCTGTGGGCATGTGAAACGCCAGCGGTAGCCTGTCTATGAACTTAATTTAAAGTTTAGGTTTACACCTTGCTTTCTTTCCGAGGTAGCATCAGTCATGAATATGGTAGTATATGTCACTCGCTCGCTTCTTATTGTTTCACTGCCTTCTCAATTATATAATGCATGTTTTCTTAAGTACTTTTTGGAGGTCTTCCTGGTTTTCTACACACTGCGTTGACAGTCAGTTCACATGATTACGTGAGAGGCGTGATGATGTCACACGAAACTCCGCCCCCCCCCACGTCTTTCCAGCTCAACTCTATTACAGTTAATGGAGAAAAATCCCTTCCAGTTATGACCATTAGGCGTAGAATTTCGAAATGAAACCTGTCCAACTTTTGTAAGTAAGCTGTAAGGAATGAGCCTGCCAAATTTCAGCCTTCTACCTACACGGGAAGTTGGAGAATTAGTGATGAGTGAGTGAGTGAGTGAGTGAGGGCTTTGCCTTTTATTAGTATACTGTAGATATTCTTATATATTAAACATGACAATAAATTAACATGCAATATTAGGCCAGACGTCCGTGTCCGAGGAAAATGCGTTTTGAGCGCAAGTGTTCTGCGGTCACGTGATTTCGGGTAGCGTTCTTGCGGAGCATCACTGCCAACATTATTTAAGAGTGAAAGCATCAAGGCAAGGGCGGGACTTGGTTCTTCTAGCCAATTGGAGTAGTCGATGCTAACCAGCCAATCGCGAAGCACGCTTCCTTCCCCAATTCTAAATGGGAATGCACCTAGATTACTTCACGACTCGGATCTTAGTAAAAGTCTGATGTGTTTTTCTTTTTTTTGTATCGCCGGTTTGCCGCTATCGGTTATGCATTCAGTGATTGTTTCTATGGCCCACCTAATGAATCAAACGAAGTTTCATCTCAGCATGACATTGTAATCCATCAACCAAGATGACAAATTATTCTACACGTAACAGATTTATTAAGAGGGTGCAGGAAGTGCCTCTCTTTGTATCCAGCGATGAATCTCCCGTGGGTAGAATGCCCATTTACATCCCCAAATCAGAAAAAAGTTGGGATGGTATGGATAATAAAATAATAAGCACAGTGATTCTTAAATTAACAGTATGAACCCAAAATATTTCATGTTTTGTCTGGTCAAGGCTCTTTAACATCAACCACTCCCATTAGCTAGAACAACGAAATTCCGCCCTTGCCTCGCCGCTTTCGTGAACAAATAATGTTGGCAGCGATGCCTTGCAAGAACTCTGCCAAAAATCATGTGACCTCAAAACACTTGCTAAGTGCATCAAACAAAATGTTTACAAAATACGTGGCCACGGACGTTTTTGACAGTAATCTGACTTCATACAATGCACCCCGGAAGGTCAGAATAGGGACTTCACGACTGCACAAAACAAGTACAATAAATAGGTGAGTGAGCCGCTGCGCGTGCACGTAGCCGACGCCGTTTAGAGCGGGAGGAGAAAAGAGAAGAGGCGCGCGTGCACGATCCACGTAGAGATCGTTAACCATCACCTAATCCCGGCGCTCGATCAATGGGGCCCCTTAATCTGACAAAACTCCCCAACACGAAATGGTCGACGATTAATTCTCAATGCATTCACGAAAGGGCGAGGGAGTGATTATCCCTTTGCCTCCATCAAATCGTCAATACAGTCGTGCTCACTGGCTGCAGGCACCTGGTAAAGTTTGAAACGTCTCAGCGCGTCTCCTTGTCCCTCCCCGCCGGGGATTCCCACCTTTACTCGACTGCAGCGTCCGACTTTATCTCACCTTAGGCAAGTCTACTTCTTCTTTGTTCTGGGGAAAAAAAGAAAAAAAAATGTCTGAACACGTGTGTGCAAATAGTGAGCGAGAGACATGTGTCGCTACCCGATCTACGGCGGTGCCTGCCTGATTTGCGGGTGCATGCGCACAGACAACCCGAGCAAAGAGCGCATGCGCACGCATGCCCAGAGCTTTATTATTACGACTGCCCGATCTGCGTTTTTTTTTTTTTTTACTTTGCGACACGAGTCCCTATCCGATTTGTCTCGCGGACGCGCTCTCTGCTTCATAAAAATTGATTTCACGCCGTTTATCTCCGTCTGTAAGTGGAGTTCTTACTGGAAAAGATGGCAACGTTTGTATTTTATAACGTCTTGGAAGAATATTTGTCGCCTGAAAAATCTAACTCCAGTCGAATGAAGAGTGAGCGAAATGAAATGCGACGTGTGTCTGTGATCTTTATAATGGCTATGTATAGCTTTTTGTAAGTACATCGTATTGATGAAAAAGGCAATAAGGATTTTTATTTGCAATTTGACCTTCGTAATCTCGTGGTTTAAATGTGAAAGTCGCAGCAGTTTCCGTATTTGGGTTAATGGATGCATTTAATTTATTTCTTAACACCCTATTAGCATTTGGTGGTGTGTTTCTTTTAACATGTGTTCACATTTTTTATCTTAAAAGAGTGAACGACCTGCTAATAATTAAGCAAAACAATGTAATCGAGGAGTCGAATTAGGAATTGAATTAGGAGTGCACGTCTGACACTCGACCGGTGTAAAGTGTGCCCTACAAAGTCACCGGTATTTTTTATTATGTTGATATCAGATTACATCAATGCAATAGTTTTTCCATAATGAAGATAACAAAATATAATGATTAAGACTAAATTACATACAAGAGTAGCAACAACTAAGTTATTACAAGAAGGCGGGATGCAGATAATAGCATTATAAATTGTTAATGAAGCAGATCTGAATCTTACACGTTTTAATTGCTTTAGTGTATAAGCTAGCTATTTCTAGCATATTAATATCCATACAGAAAGATGTAATAGGTCTAACATTCTGAACTTTACACTTATGAATCGGACATTTCTGAACCAAGAAGACCACAGTTACTGCATTTCTAACATTTAGTCTTCAAAATTGTATACAGAAGAAGGACAATTATACTTAAACAGTGAGATATTGGTTTGTCATTCAAGACAGTAACAGAAATAAATCTTTCTAAAAAATTTTAGAGTAGGAGCAGAAGTAACAGAAATGGGAGATGGGATTTGTCTTCATTTGTACAAAAATTACATTTCGGGGATATGTTAATGTCATACTTATGAATTCATTTGTTAGTTGGGTACTATTTATTCATAATTTTGAAATGTATATCCAAAGCCGTCAGAGAAGTCTGGTGTGCGTCTGATGTGGTACAGTGACAGGCTTGGCGCCTGCTGTTATCACATGTGTTATAAGCGTACTGAAGTTCACATACATACATTTAACTGAATATAGTGGAGAAGGCTTGCTCCTTAGAAATAACATTTCTTATTGCTGCAGTTAAAAAAACAATGCCCCGTCATTGTATTTTTTTTTTCCTTGACTCTACAGGATGCCCGGTGGTAACCAGCCTTCCATGTGGCTGAACAGATGCCAGCGAACCCGAATTCTGAGACACAACTGGATGTCCTTTTCTTCTGTTTTTAAGATTCCCAATTCGAGATGATGTGCAGTTCATGTTAGATTTGCTATTTCTACAGGTAAGACTACTGAGGCTTTCAGTTTCAAAAGTAATCTGTGCACAATTCCTGCAAAGCCTCCTCATATGTATTATTTGATCGGTAATATTTTGCTGCCTTGAATACTGTACTGTATGTCTGCTCACTCTGTCCAGTAACTAACACGGCTTTTTAATTTTAGACAGGAAAGCCTCAGAGTGTGAATCCTTGCAAACACAGAGACTGAGGTGCATCAGTCCCAGCAGGCATTAAACGGGGATTGTTTTTCCATTTTGGAAAATAACATTTATTTTCTTAGGTTACTGTGCTTTGTTGTTAGATTTTGAAAGAACCAAGACGTACTTTTAAATTAAAACACAACTAAGGCAGGAGAGAAAAATGAAGATGTTTTCATGTAAGTAATGACACCTGAGCACATCACATTAAAAGTTCAGATATACAGAGATTGTAACACAATGTCTACTGTATGTGTAATGTAAAAGGAAAAAAATGATGCTACATATAATGACAGTTAAGTTGGGGTGCTTTGAAAATCCAACAAAAAAAAAAAACACAGCAATTAAAAATAGTATTATTAGTTAGACTTTACTCTAAGCAGAAGTTTATCTGTTGTGATGGTTTACTTTGGTAATAATTGATCTGCAGGAGAACCAAGAAAGGAGGCAGAAGAAGTAAGAGTACACTTTATTAATGTTTGAACTCCGTGAGTGAATATCTACTGTGTTTATGTTTTGAACAGTTACAGTGAAATAGAAGAGTCCAGTCGTGTTACGGGACAGCAGTTAAAGAAGAAGGATGGAGAGATGTGTGCCATGTTGAAGAAGCAGCTGCCCCTCCTGCCTGGCACTTCTAGAATCCTCCATCTCAACCTCTGCTCTGATCTGCTGTGCCTTTGCCAAGTGATCACGAGGCCTTTTTGTTTTTCTTCTGAAAACTGTCTCAGTCTCATTACACTGGTCGCCTGTCTCACATAGAATTGATTTCAAGGTTCTATTAAATAATTAGAAGGCTCTGAGTATTTTAGACCCTTCCTGTATTTTGGAGTGTCTGCTCCCAACATTTCTCATCTCAAACGTTGCTTTGCTTTTGATTCCAAGATCATCCATAAAAACTGGCAGCTTTCTGTACTCGTGCAACAAAATCTGGCATGCTTTGCCAATGGAGAAGTGTCAGGCTATAAATGTCGATCATTTCAAAATTTCTGATTTGGCTTTTTCTTAATCACTTGCATTGGTTATAATAGATTAGAAATGGTACTGTGTACAGTTTGTAACCTCTGCTGTATTTCTCTGTTGTCTTTTTCCAGTTTATTGCAATTGTGCCCCACCGGCATCTCCACCGTCTGTTACATCAACTTGTGATGCCAGAGAGAAGAAAAGTTCACAAGACGTCCTGAAATGGAATTGTGATTGGACTGAGACGGCCACAATTATGTCAGCAGAGGCGGCTGTGTGGGCTTTGGCTTGGGACCCCCAGAGTTTTATTATCTCCAACATCCTTGAAGGCTGCAAGTTTGTCTTTGTCCCCGGCCATTTGACCAGGCAGTGTATTTATTACAAAGGACAAGGACCCCTCCATGTGCTTTTCATTTACTTTTAGAATGCCTTCAATTTTCTTTGTAACTGTATATTTTTGTAGAGCAATTTGAGGTGATATAGAAATACTATTAGTGAACAAATGCTAAGGGGCAGATCAGGAAGAATGGCAGTTTAAATGGAACACATTTTTAATGGAATATTTCTGGATAACAACTCTGACTCTGAGTACTATCTTGTTCATAAAGCTAACTGTGTTCAAAACCTTGGCTAACTTTTTTTTTTTTTTTTTTTTAATATAAACAGTGAGGTAAAAATCTGTTTCTTTTCCTTTTCCCTAATAGTTTTGAACACCTCCCCATCCATCCATCCATTATCCAACCTGCTATATCCTAACTACAGGGTCACGGGGGTCTGCTGGAGCCAATCCCAGCCAACACAGGGCGCAAGGCAGGAAACAAATTCCAGGCAGGGTGCCAGCCCACCGCAGGGCACACACACTCTCAGGACAATTTAGAATTGCCAATCCACCTAACCTGCATGTCTTTGGACTGTGGGTGGAAACCACCTCCCCATTGTTGGCCATTTTCATTGTATTCGTGTTCTAGTTAAAGATGTATAAAAGGTAAATGCATTTATGATTACTGATTTTTGTACTCAAATATATATTATGTATATATTTATATATTGTGTGTATAATTTTATTTTTTTTGAGAAACATTGTTTACAGATCTTTTTTTAACATACCATTTATTTTTGTTTTAGTTTTTTTATCAGTATGCTGCTGCTGGAGTATGTGAATTTCCCCTTGGAGATTAATAAAGTATCTATCTATCTATAGGGTGGTCCAGATCTAATTATGCAATTTTTATTATACTATAATTTATTAAGTTTATTACATAAAAAATCACCCAAAAAATCCGGGACCATCAAGAAGTGTGTGAACTGAAGACATGAAGAATCGTCTTCACGCTGAACTGTAATCATCCCTGCATAAATCAAAGTCATACAGACGATCTGGATCTGCATAATTAGATCTGGACCACTCTGTATCTATCTATCTATCTATCTATCTATCTATCTATCTATCTAATTCTGCCAACTATGCTAAATTATCTATTATATAGTGCTTTTCATATCTATCTATCTAATCCTGCCATCTACGCTAAATTTATCTATCTAGCAGTCTAATCCTGCCAACTATGCTACATTATCTATTATATAGTGCTTTTCATATCTATCTATCTAATCCTGCCAACTACGCTAAATTATCTATTATATAGTGCTTTTCATATCTATCTATCTAATCCTGCCATCTACGCTAAATTATGTATCTATTATACTGTATAGTGCTTTTCATATCTATCTATCTAATCCTGCCACTGATGCTAAATTATCTATCTATTATATAGTGCCTGTCTCTCTATCTACTGAAGTAAAACAATTAATTGAGGAAACTGGCCAGCTGGAAATGTCAAGTTTAAGCAAATGGGAATGGTCCAAATTCAAAGTTAAACAGATGGCAATTCAAATAAGCAAATCCTCTACTAAACAGAAAAAAAATATATGAGCAACAAAACATTATCGAGGGCATTAACAAATTATGCTGCAAACAAGATTTATCATTGGATGAACAAATACAACTAAACAATTTTCAATCTCAATTAGACAAAGCAAACGGCGCGTTTATTCGCTCAAGAGCCCGATGGATTGAAGAGGGGGGAAAAAAAAAAAAAAACTCTTCCTACTTCTTTAATTTGGAAAAACAGAGACAAGCTAAAAAGAAAATTCAAAAACTGATTATCAAGGGGGTTACAACTGATGATCGAGACCAAGTAAATGAGGAAATATTACAGTTTTACAGCAACCTTTACAAGTCAGATTCTTCAGCGGATAATGGTACTGCATTTCTTAGGAAAATTAAAGGTTTTATTAAAAACACTAGAGCAGCGTTTCTCAGCCTTTACGTATTTGCGACCCGAGTTTTGATAACAGTTTTAATTGCACCCCCCTAACATTTTTTTGAAAGGAGCCCACTAATACCAATTTGTTCTTTTTTAATTAATCATGGATGCATATTTTATTATACCCACTTAACTTTTATTGACATTTATCTAACTCTAAATTTATTTTTCTAGTATCAGAATGTAGTTTAAGGTATTTTGTTTTGGTTTCAATAGATGTATTTTTCAGATTTTTGATTCTTGTTTTCTTTATTTCACATCTTCGCGCCCACCTAGGGGGGCCCACCCCACAGATTGAGAACCACTGCACTAGAGGAAGATTTGAAGTATTTTACAGAGGGTGACCTAAGAATTGATGAGCTGGAGAAAGCAATCAGACAAATGCCCAGCGGCAAATCACTGGGAATCGATGGGTCATGGGAGGAAACCCATACAGACACGGGGAGAACATGCAAACTCCACTCAGGGAGGACCCAGGAAGCAAACACCGGGGGCCTCATGTATAAACGGTACGTACGCACAGAAATGTTGCGTAAGAACTTTTCCACGTTCAAATCGCGATGTATAAAACCTACACTTGGCGTAAAGCCACGCACTTTTCCACGGTACCTCATGCCTTGTCGTACGCAAGTTCTCCGCTCGGTTTTGCAAACTGGCGGCACCCAGCGTCAAAGCAGTGCTACTGTTCTTGTGTGGTTACTCCTTATTTTCATGACGCGGCTTTATAAATACACAGAAACTAACCGCATATTGTTTATTGGTGTAATGCATCTGATTGTAATTAACTCGTAACAATATAATGGTCCAGGGAACAGCCAAAGTATTCCAAATACCAGAACTGCTTTAGCGTTGTTACTCTCACTTCTTCTTCTTCTTCTTCTTCTTTCAGCTCCTCCCGTTAGGAGTTGCCACAGCAGATCATCTTTTTCCATATTACTCTCACTGCACCACTCAGAGTATTTATATCACTGTATCTGAGTGTGAATCACAGCAGCAGCTGATCAGAAAGAGAATTATCGGTATACAGCATCAAGGACACGCTGCCTCAGCCACGGCAAAATGTTTTAAAGCCTTTTCTGTACGGACCTCGCGGTTCACAAACAGTTTCATCCCAAGAACTTTAAATGCACTCAATCAATTGCTCCTTGTAGAACTGTTTGGACTTATAAGTACAATCACCGCACTGTAAACTTGCACTACAGTTATAATATCGAACAACCTGAGCCACTTTATAAAGCGCGTATTTACATATGATGACGATATCATTTTTAAGGTGAAATGCAGCAAAATATGTTTGTTAAATTATACACATAAAACTTTAACTTCATTTAAATAATCTATATTCTTCACTGGGAGTGTCGTGAGGGATAGAATAATTAAACATGTACTACGAAGATATTTCAATGTTCTTTAAACGTTTTGAAGAATCGGCGCTAAGCTTACAGATGGCTTAACTTCTATTACAGAGCTGATTGTGTGGCGATCGGTTACTTGGGGAAAGAAAAGCAAGAACTGCAGTGACGGCTACGCCAATATATATTGAATATAAAACAGAAAGAGAAAATAACAACACAGCTAAAAACGCAGCGGCAAATTTCGGCAAAAGTTAAATGCTTGTGTCCTGAGCACGAGGCTGCTATGCAGTGTCTACAACGGACGTGGCCATCCACCGTGATAAGCTTCCTTACTGACGGGCGGGCGAAGGAGCCACCGATTCTTCCTCTGCCCAGTGCCACCACAAGCCTAGAGCCGCCCGATTGTACTGCTGCAATAAATTATTTCATCGAAGTGAAACACATGTTTAATAACGTGCTTTAGCTCCTATCATCATGAAAATGACATCACGTATACATCTCAGTATTTTAGTTATTCAGAGAGCTGTAATATCACGAATGTCATGGACTCTGTGTCCAGTTGGAGGAAGAGAGCCGGTTTAAGAAGCAAGTAGTGATTCACACACACAGAGCACATACGAGTAGAAGATCAAATACAAAACAAAGCATTTAACGTGCTACTTTAATTACAATGTGATTTGAGAAACTGGTTATTTAAATGATTTTAAGATGAAGTTTATGATGTTCTACTTTAATGACAAAATATTAAGAGGTTAAAGTGGAAATGTCGAGATTGAAGTTGACTTTTCGTGTTTTTTCCCCACCGTGTGCCTTTTTTCTCTGTACCCTAATAATCTTTCAAATGACACTCAGACAGTGGGCTTACAACTCTTCTTTTCACAGCGACTTTGATATGTGACTTCTTTTTTATTTCCGGCACTGTGCGATTTTGTGAATGTGAGCTTTCAAGTTTCTCCAACACGCTATGTCACTTGATGAACTTCCTTTTGTTGATTATCCAACGGTTTATTTGAACAAATAGGATGTTTTTCCTTTGCCTCCACTTGGTATTCGCTGAAATTCTTATATTTTCCCCGTGCTTTTCCCATTGTCTCTTCACAGAAGGCTGAGCTTAAGGGCGATTTATATTGATTTGCATATTCAAAGAGGCATAATTCTGGGAGGATTTGGGGCGTTACATAAAGCGCGTGCACGAGCGTTAGTTTTCACGTTGATCGGGATTTATGTAGCGGAAGGACGTGGAAGTTGGAGTACGCACAGATTCCTGCATCTGGATTTTTCTGTGCGTAAGCACATTTCGGCTTTTGTGCTTACGCCATGTTATAGTGCGAGTTCTACGCACGGCGTTATACAGGAGGCCCCGGGTCTCCTAACTGCGAGGCAGCAGCGCTACCCACTGCGCCACCGTGCCACTCTACCCAGATCTATTTTTTAAAAAATAGGAGGAACTGAATTTCTATGAAAATGCGACTTTGAGATTAGTAAAATTCCTGTTAAATTATCTAGTTTCCACAGACGGATCCTTTCTTTCTGGAAAATGATTTTTACACACAACTTTTCTCCCCACATGTCTACCCAATGGAACAACAGAGTGATAACAGTTGTGGCGAGTGCCTGGGGGTGGTACCCAGCCGGGACGCCCAAGAGGACCAGAGGAGGGTTTGCCTCTCCTCCAGACCATGATGGGGTGGCCGCCCTGGATGCTTTGTGGTCGCCACCAGGGGGCACCCCAGTGCCTTGGGAGACCCTGGACCTCAGCACTTCCGCCACACCCGGAAGTGCTGGGGGAAGAGGATCAGGGACACCCGGACTGCTTCCGGGTGCACAGCCGGCACTTCCGCCACACTGGGGAGTGCCAGTGGAAGATTGCCGGGAAGCACCTGGGTGACATCAGGGTGACTATGAAAGGGGCCGCCTCCCTTCATTCAGAGACTTGAGTCGGGTGGAAGAAGAGAAGGTCTTGGAGGACAGGAGGAGGCCTGAAGGAGACAAGGCAGTGTGAGGGAAGTGGGTTGTGTGCACTTATTGACTTTGTAAATATTGGTGTGGTGGTGACTTACAACATGTCTGCCTGTCTCTGTCCGGGGCTTAGTCCACACAGTTAATGGAAAGTCACTATTTAATAGAAACTGGTTTGAGACGGAAATCTTGTTTGCAACTGAATTGTTGGACTCGGAAGGTAATCTGCTAGATTAAAAATGTCCTTTATAAAGAAATTTAAATGAGGTTGTACTCAAAACGAATACAGGCAGGTCTGTCCGGCAATCCCATTGGCATTAAGGCAGTTCATCTACAACGTCCCGTTATATTCAGAAGTCAAGCCGACGTTGCCAAGCGTAAAAATTGGTAGTTGTAATCTAAATGACAGTAAATGTAATAATAGGGATATTAGAGCACGTTTTCAATCCATTCTTTGCCATGATTTTAACTAAGGAAAGCATTTGCAAGTTTTTAATGGGGATCAGTCAATTATGGAAAAGGCTTCTTCTAAATTTGTTAAGTGGCCTGTTTCCCCAAAAATTAAAGAAACACATTTCAAGATAATTAATAATACTTACCCGGTGGCAGAATTGTTTTTTTTTAAATTGAAGATTTAAATTTGAGGTGGACCGGTGCTCTTTTTGTGACTCGGCTTGTGAAACATTACAACGCTTGTTCTTTTCATGGCCTGTTTCGGCAGATTTTTTGGTTAGAAATACACAGTTGGTTATCACGCAAGGGTCAATGACATCCGACAGTTTGACTTTTCTCATATTGTGTTCTACGTGGATAACTTGTCTCTGACATGATTAGCTTTGTCATTCTCTTAGGTCTGCGGTGGGCTGCGGTGGGCTGTTTCCTGCCTTGCGCCCTGTGTTGGCTGGGATTGGCTCCAGCAAGATGTGGTATAGCGGGTCCACGGCTCACTGAGCAAAGGCCATTTTTAAATCACCGCACCCGAGATGGCTTCGTGAGGGGGGGCGAAGTGTATATACACATACAGTAATCCCTCGCTATATCGCGCTTCGACTTTCGCAGCTTCACTCTATCGCGGATTTTAAATGTAAGCACATCTAAATATATATCACAGATTGTTCGCTGGTTCGCGGATTTCTGCAGACAATGGGTCTTTTAATTTATGCTACACGCTTCCTCAGTTTGTTTGCCCTGTTGATTTCATACAAGGGACGCTATTGGCAGATGGCTTAGAAGCTACCCAATCAGAGCACGTATTACATATTAACTAAAACTCCTCAATGCTATAAGATATGCATCCCGTGCGGAGCTCGATTGTTTGCTTGTCTCTGCCTCTCTCTCACCCTCTTTGACATTCTCTGCGCCGGAGGGGCTGTTTGCACAGAGGCTGTTTGCTTAAAAGATACTGACGCTCCTCTAAAAAACATGCTGCTTTATTGCGGTGCTCGGCATATTTAAAAGCACAAAAGCACACGTATTGATTTTTTGATTGTTGCTTTAATCTCGCTCTCTCTCTCTGACGTTCTCTGCGCCTGACGGAGGAGATGTGAGCCGAGGGGCTGTTTGCTTAGAAGATACTGACGCTCCTCTAAAAAATGCCGCGGCAAACTTAAAATCACACGTATTGATTTTTTGATTGTTTGCTTTTCTTTGCAAGTGCGCTCTCTCTCTCTCTCCCTCTGAAATTCTCTGCTCCTAAAGAGAAAAAGATCTATTTGCATTCTTTTAATTGTGAGAAAGAACTGTCATCTCTGTCTTGTCATGGAGGACAGTTTAAACTTTTGACTAAAGGGTGTTATTTCATGTCTAGAGGGCTCTAATAATGTTAACAGTGTGGGAGAGTTTCTAAGGGCTTAAAATATATAAAAATAACTACACAAACATATGGTTTCTACTTGGATTTTTGTCTATCGCGGGGTTCTGGAGCATAAACCCCGCGATCAAGGAGGGATTACTGTATATATATATATATATATATATACACTCACCTAAAGGATTATTAGGAACACCTGCTCAATTTCTCATTAATGTAATTATCTAATCAACCAATCACATGGCAGTTGCTTCAATGCATTTAGGGGTGTGGTCCTGGTCAAGACAATCTCCTGAACTCCAAACTGAATGTCAGAATGGCAAAGAAAGGTGAATTAAGCAATTTGGAGCGTGGCATGGTTGTTGGTGCCAGACGGGCCGGTCTGAGTATTTCACAATCTGCTCAGTTACTGGGATTTTCACGCACAACCATTTCTAGGGTTTACAAAGAATGGTGTGAAAAGGGAAAAACATCCAGGATGCGGCAGTCCTGTGGGCGAAAATGCCTTGTTGATGCTAGAGGTCAGAGGAGAATGAATGGGCCGACTGATTCAAGCTGATAGAAGAGCAACTTTGACTGAGATAACCACTCGTTACAACCGAGGTATGCAGCAAAGCATTTGTGAAGCCACAACACGCATCACCTTGAGGCGGATGGGCTACAACAGCAGAAGACCCCACCGGGTACCACTCATCTCCACTACAAATAGGAAAAAGAGGCTACAATTTGCACGAGCTCACCAAAATTGGACAGTTGAAGACTGGAAAAATGTGGCCTGGTCTGATGAGTCTCGATTTCTGTTGAGACATGCAAATGGTCGAGTCAGAACTTGGCATAAACAGAATGAGAACATGGATCCATCATGCCTTGTTACCACTGTGCAGGCTGGTGGTGGTGGTGTAATGGTGTGGGGGATGTTTTCTTGGCACACTTTGGGCCCCTTAGTGCCAATTGGACATCGTTTAAATGCCATGGACTACCTGAGCATTGTTTCTGACCATGTCCATCCCTTCATGACCACCATGTACCCATCCTCTGATGGCTACTTCCAGCAGGATAAGGCACCATGTCACAAAGCTCGAATCATTTCAAATTGGTTTCTTGAACATGACAATGAGTTCACTGTACTAAAATGGCCCCCACAGTCACCAGATCTCAACCCAATAGAGCATCTTTGGGATGTGGTGGAACGGGAGCTTCGTGCCCTGGATGTGCATCCCACAAATCTCCATCAACTGCAAGATGCTATCCTATCAATATGGGCCAACATTTCTAAAGAATGCTTTCAGCACCTTGTTGAATCAATGCCACGTAGAATGAAGGAAGTTCTGAAGGTGAAAGGGCGTCAAACACCGTATTAGTGTGGTGCTCCTAATAATCTTTTAGGTGAGTGTGTATATATATATATATATATATATATATATATATAATATGGAATTTTTCAGCAGCGATCGAGCGCTAATCCCATACATTACATACATACATATTATCGACGACAGAACGGCAAACTTCCGGCAGAACTTCCTCACCATGATCATCGCGACTATACCTTCGCCAGAATAAACAAGTCGGCACGTGTATTTATCAACTGCACTCACTGGAAAATGCAAGTGGGGGTGGGTAATCCGATGCGTATCTCCCTTGTATGCTCCGATATCTCACTCGGTTCCCTCTTCGTCATTGTTGTGTGTGCGTTACGTGGAATTGCATCACCATTGATTACGGACAAATCTATTACGTAATTGCATCGGTTTTGACGGATTATCGTATTGTAATCAATACCGAACATGTATGCAAAACCTGAAGAAATTTCTCTTCGGCAAAAGCGGATTTACAATCAGTTTACAAGGTTTGACCCAGACATACAAACAGACAGAGGAGTCGAGTGAAATTAAAATCATTTAAAAACTGCTTTTTCTTTCATAGGAAGCTAAGTGCGGGTTTCGGGAGGTGTTATGTGTGCGTGAACCAGCGCCACCCGGTGGACAGGAGAGCGCGTGCACGGTTAACTCATTGTTTAAAGTGGCACGGGACACGTGACACGGGCAGGGGTGACCAGATCCCTTGTCAGCTGATAACTAGAGGAACGCATACAAGCCTGTAGGGAAATTAGGAAGAAGGGGAGAGAGGACAAGCTGAGTCAGGGACAAGACGTCCAGAGTTGCTTGTGGCCGCACGAACCCGTCAGGGGCAGAATGTGCAGGAAGTGCAGGGCACAGTTGGAACGATAAATGGGTAGATGCAATTGTCCCATTAATTTTTTTACTTTTTTTTGCTTGAGATATTTATTGTGCGTTTTTAGTATGTTTTAAAAGCTACTGTTTTTTCACCTTTTTTGCTACATTCACACGTTGGACCTGTTTTTAGCTGTTTATTGAACAATAAATTGTCCTTTTAGTTTTATCAGAGAGTACCACTGTGTCCCCACTGGCCTCGGTCCCTCTATCAAGGACCTGGGGGTCTGCCAGTTTTATCTGTTAAGGACCCAAGGACCTGACAGTCTTATTTATTAGATTGGATATTTTAAGTCACCACACCCCTGAGTAGTTGCTGTCTGTTCTAATCCAGTCACAGTCACCTCTCATGTCCACCTACTAAGAACACCATGACAGTCACGGTCAGAATTTCTACTTTCTTTCCCATTTAATCCTATGACTTACTCATTCCAGCGCTCCCAGATGGCTGCTGCTCTTCTCCTTCACTGTCTTTCTCTTCCAGTCCACATATCTCAGATTTTGCTTGCTGTGTCGCCTGTTGCCCCACATTTTGTAAACTGGATTGAGCTCCTTCGTAACGGTCTTGCTTGAAGGCATTGCCAGTTTCATGGTTAGGCAGTTCAAGGGTAACTGGGAACTCCTCAGAATCCTCATCTTTAACCTCATTGGCCCCCATTCCGACTCCTCTTTAACAACTCAAATGCTTCCCTCACAGTCCTCCAGCTTCACACACAGTGGCTCAAGTGCACCCCACTCACAGCCCTCTTCTTTAACGCATGCCTCCATGTCATCCTCTGCTCCGTGGAAAACTCTTATCTTCCCCCAAAAGCATTTACTCTTCTACTCTGAGATTCCCTTCTCACATGGACGGACCTAAACTGGAGGCCATTAGACCCCCACTCCGTGGCCATGTGACCTGGGAAGGAGGCTCCCCTGTGGAAAAAAGAAAAAAAATATGAGATAGGTGATGAAAAACACTGAGCGATTTCAGGTTTAAGTTACAGTTTTTTATCACTTTGTTTGCATGAGAGATTTGAAATGCCGGGAAACCCGAACCTCAGAAGCTCTTGGTAGATGTGGAGCAAAAACCAACTCGATTAGGACACCAAGTCCAGATGACCGAGACATGGGAAAGGCGCTATATGAATGAAATGTACTTTAATTATTATTAAGGACAAGAACCTGGAAAAAGTGAAGAAAGTTTAATGCAAAATTCAGTCTTTTTTATCACTTTGAACCACCGCATACGGGCAGGACAGGTCTACTCAAGGCCGGTGCTCACACCGTGGCAAAAGATCCAAAGGCCACCATCTCAGCCACGTGACAAATTGATAGGCCACACCTCAACTGCAGCGAAAGCAACAGAAAGACACGTCAAAGAAAACACAACCAGGTATTGAGTCGCGTATGGCCTGTAGGGGGAATGACAGCACTCCAGACCCCTGGCACGTCTTCACACTCACACACATGGCTCTGGGTTCAAATCCAGTGCTTTCATTTACAACAACGCACAACTTTACAGGTCTGGTAGGGTCATCAGTCACTCTTTCTGTGCTCCGTCCGCTTCCCTCTGCTTGTCCAAATCAAGTGTTGTCCACCTCCTCCCATGACTCCAAGCTCCCTGGACCAAGCAGAGGGCTCTTATTTAACACCCGACCTGCAAGTATTTCTGGTCAAGTTAAATCAAGTCAGCTGTATTTATTGACAATAGCACATTTAACACAGCTACACGTTTGTAGCACTGCCACATATGGGGTGTACTGAAATGTTTTGCCTGTATGTGTTGTATTGTATCTCGTCTGTCTCCGGTGTGTTTATCGTCACTGCCGGTGACTTCCACTCACATTGAGGTGGACGAGCCTTTCGCAGTTCAGGATCGGGAGTTGTGAGGCAGTGATTGACGGCATTGTCTTCATGGGCGGGATCGGGAAGGCCGCCAAAAAAAAAATAAAAACACTGTCCTGGTTGGACAGCCAATGAAGGGTCGGGGTTTTGAAATTGAAATCAGTATGAAAGAAGTGATGGAAGAAGAAAAAAAAGGAATAGTTGCTTTACGTTGCAAGGGATAAAGGACGGACACCATCGATGCTGAGGGAAAAAAGTTGAACACAGGGACAACCGTAGTGTGGTGGCCACCTGCACGCTTTTTCAATCTTTATTCCTTAGAGATATGTGCGTTTCTTTTTTTTTTTTTTTTGTTTACTTTCGTGATAGCACCGTCATCCACCTACCCTCGACTCACCTCAATTGGATAGCCCTCGTCACACGATGCTCCTTTCTTCATGGACAAGAACCCTTTGGACTACTACACTAAAATGAAATTCTATCTATATAGTGCCTTTCCTATCTAACTATCAATTATATAGTGCCTTTTCTATTTCTCTCTCTCTCTTGCCTACTACACTAAAATGAAATTCTATCTATATAATGTCTTTTCCATCTGTTATATAGTGCATTTTCTATCTCTCTCTATATAGTGTATATATCCTGCCTACTACACTAAAATTAAATTCTATCTATATAGTGCCTTTCCTATCTATCTATTATATAGTACCTTTCCTATCTATCTCTCCTGCTTACTACACTAAAATTAAATTCTATCTATATAGTGCCTTTCCTATCTATCTATTATATAGTGCCTTTCCTATCTATCTATCCTGCCTTCTACACTAAAATGAATTTCTATCTATATAGTACCTTTCCTATCTATCTCTCCTGCCTACTACACTAAAATGAATTTCTATCTATATAGTGCCTTTCCTATCTATCTATTATATAGTACATTTTCTATCTCTTTATCTATCCTGCCTAATATATTAAAATTAATTTCTATCTAAGTGTTATACAGCACCCTTCATAACTATCCATATATGTGTTATATAGCGCCTTTCATATTTATCTATCTATGTGGGAAGCTCTACTTAATTCAAAGAGTTGTGGCACTCTGAAACAAACTACCAAGTCAAAGAGTTGGAGCAGAAACCTTGAAAACTTTAAAGAAGGATCTGGAGGAGGTGTTGGGACCGCTTGGCTATTAGCTAAACAATCGAGTGACAAATGGACTGAACGTCTTATGCTCTAAATCAGAACCAGACATCTGCAAGACAGAGAGACTTCACTGTATTGAGCTGCTCGTTGTTTCTGTCAAGTTAAAATTATTTTCTACATGGGAGAATCAGAATATTAATTAAATCAGTATTTATTTTAATTAATGTAATGTGTTTGTTTTGTAACCTACTTCTAGCTTTCTATTATTATTTTTATTGTTATTATTATTAGAACCCCTTGTTCTGTATGCTGAAGAGGTGTCATATCTTGTGTCTCAAGAAAACTGAACATATTAACGTGGCTCATACCGTCACTGCTACTTGTAGCTTTTAACAAACGTTTTACAAAAAATACACCATTGAAATTAGTCTTAAAGCAGATACGGAGCGCTCCAATATGGCATATTTCTGGATTTGAGTTCACAACAGCTATTTACAATGACTAGCAAAAATAAGATGGGCGCCCCAGAATGACTCCTCCATAAGAGACGATAAACACACAGTTCTGAAGGTTCCCAATTGTAAACGACGTCTCTAAATCTCAAAGTATGATAAACGGTTCATTTGGTGTAAATCTTGCATGATGGAATGCCCCACTTCTGTTAACTGCATTCTCAAAAATACGATTCAGTCAGACCTCTTTTTTTTAAACCGTTAACAGATTAACATGAATTTCGTGAATGCTCACTGCTGTCCTTAGTACCCGATGGCAGAACAAATTTCTCAGTCTGTAACTCGCAATTTAAATAAACAATTAAATAAAATGTTCTTCTGCTGCTTGAGATGGATAAGTGAACAGACAAGTGAACAAGCCCCGCCGTTTCCTCCGATTCGGCTTTTATATTGACGGCCATTTGAATTAACATAAACTACAATTCCCATGAGCCTCTGCGCAGCCGTCCAAACCCTACTTAAAGCACAGAGCGCACAATTACAACGCAGGGACTCGGCGCAGCCGGTTGTGTTCATCATAACTTAACATTAAACAGGATCTGCTTAGCATTTGGTTTGATACATGAACGTCAGACGGAATTCTGGATGATTCAGAGTTTTATTTATTTATTTTAACTGTACCAAGGGAGCTCAGCACAGATACCTCAGCGCAAGTGTTATTCTGAAATGAACAAGAGCAATATATTTTTCTAAGCATCACATATTTATTCATATTTAGCACATGACATTTAAGCAGGATTCCAGTTAACAAATACTTTTGTTGGTTTTGATACATTTTTAGGGTGCAAATTTTGTTCCAACCAAGAAAGTTATTAAGTTCGTTTGTCTTGAGTAGTGTGTAGGGATCACTTACATACCTTACCAGTCAAAAGTTTGAATACAACAGAAATTATGTTTTTGATAGTAGTTTATTTATTTAAATAAGCTACCCTTAAGTTGATTTTAAAATATAGTGTTTCTAACGGCTCCTACTACTTTACTTTAAATAACTTTCCTATTCACACGTGACTGCAAAGCCCCATTCTCAGCAGCCATTCCTCCAGTGTCCTAATGGCCAACTCCCTCAGCTTATCCAGAATAAGTGGATTGGTTATTAGAGAAACCTTTCTAAACTGCATTAGCAAACCACTCGAACCTGCTTAGTCTTTTCACTCGGGCTACAAGGTCCTGGCATTCCTAACGGTCATTTCTGGGTTCGGAAATGTTCTCGACAAAAGTGTCAGTTTTTACAGAATTGAAGGCCACTCCGTTGTGACAGAAAGTGAGAAAAACTGATGATGTCACACTGTCATGAGGGCAAATTGGATGTGACCAGAAGAGAAGAAGAAGAGGAGGAAGGTCAAGATGAAGAAGAAGAGAACAACACAAGAGTGTGTATAAGGTAAGAAAAAAAAAGAATAAACACATTAAAAAAGAGAAAATAAAAAAGCAAATAAGCAAACAAACAAATAAATAAAATAAACGAGTGAACAAATAAATAAATAAATAAATATACAAATGAGCAAATAAGAAAGTAATGACCAAATAAATAAATAAACAAACAAATAAATAAATAAATAAATGAGCATATAAATAAATAAGCAAATATCCATCCATCCATTTTCTAACCCGCTGAATCCAAATACAGGGTCACGGGGGTCTGCTGGAGCCAATCCCAGCCAACACAGGGCACAAGGCAGGAACCAATCCTGGGCAGGGTGCCAACCCACCGCAGGACACACACAAACACACCCACACACCAAGCACACACCAGGGCCAATTTAGAATCGCCAATCCACCTAACCTGCATGTCCTTGGATTGTGGGAGGAAACCCACGCAGACACGGGGAGAACATGCAAACTCCACGCAGGGAGGACCCGGGAAGCGAACCCGGGTCTCCTAACTGCGAGGCAGCAGCGCTACCACTGCGCCACCGTGCCGCCCAATAAGCAATATAAGCAATAAGCAAATAAAGAAGGAAATTATCAAATAAATAAATAAATAACGAGCAAATAAACAAATCAATAAATAAATAAATAAATAGACGAGCATATAAATAATTAAGCAATTGAGCAAAGACATAAATAAATAAGCAATCAATAAATAAATAGGCAAACGAACAAATAAATAAGGAAATGAACAAATAAATAACGAGCAAATGCATAAACAATAAATAAATGAGCATATAAATAAATAAGCAAATAAAGAAGGAAATTATCAAATAAATAAATAACGAGCAAATAAACAAACAAATAAATATGCAAATTAACAAATAAGCAATTGAGCAAATAAATAAATGAAATAAATAAACGAATAAATAAATAGATGAGCAAATAAATGAATACATAAATAAATGCCTTATGAGGTTGGCGTCTGCCTTAAGTACCCACCAAATCCCAGTATAAATGAATGTTGTTCTTCAAGTTTCAAAGACTTAACCACCACTGAAAATGTCCAATTTAAAACAGCAAACATTCAAATGGGAACAAGAAGACAAACATTAAACAAAGGATGACTAGTAAAGCCTACTGTGGTCAGCATCCTGGAGTCGTCGTCTTCCCTCTATTTGCGGACGGCATTGGGGTTTGACGTGGACTTGACACAGAAGCGGTAGGTCCAGCTGGGCTCATCCCTGGGTGACCCCTGGGTGAACATTTGAGGCAAGGCCAGTGGTGTGTGGGCACAGGTATCAGGATGATGCAGTCTGGGCATGTGGAGGTCTAAAAGACCTGCGTGGTGCGGAGGAGCGTCAGAGGAACATGGTGGCAGGTTCAGCAGAGAAAAAAACAAACTACCAGTCCTTTTCAGCGTTCGGTAGAGTTTTGAATTGAATTCCTCCATCTCCAGCCCCCAGTGCTCATAAGTGTTACTTCAAAATGAATGCACTTTATGTTGAATATACATTATTGTGATTAGAAGATCAATTACCTACTATGCAAATATACAAGCTCAAAATTAAAAAGAAAGGAAAAAATTGCCAGGATGAACTTTTTAAGGGCATTGCTTAAGGGCCGACCACAGAACGATTTCTTTTGGTAGTAATGGGGATTCAAACCAGCAACCATCCAGATACCTATATCATTAGCCTCAGAGCCACCACCGCACATTTTTCATGATTCCCATACCAAATGCATATAAGAGAGATGTATGAATTGCATTTGTTATTCCAACAGATGGTGCATCACACACATTAAAACTGCTTTAACAAATCCAATACCAAATGGCATATAACAGAGACCTGTGCATTTCATGGTGCACTGTAAATGTTAATGCTTAGGTCAATGTCAATTACTTAGATTTCATCTCATCGTAGATGGATTGCACAATTAGTAATTGCATTGAAGATCACCAAATAGTTCAAGAAAAGAATTTCATGCCAATGCCTGGTTACCCTGTTCAAGTTGTGGGTGGCACATCCTGTTGGTTTGCACTGCACTGTGAATTTGATCGTACTTTACATCCACATTTTCTCATCATCACACTAACCTTTTTCAGCTTTTTCCTTTTGTTGTAAGTTTTAACCACAGCACAGTAATGTCATTTGCTCATTCTGTGCTCTGGTGTTTGTATCGCTGTGGTGTGTGTGAAGGACCTCCGTTTCACCTTCCAGCCAAGGACAACAGACCTGCAAGGAGGTCTTATACAACGTTTAAGCCATCAACTGACAAAAAACTCACATTAAATAACATAGACTTTCTCTACTGCATTGTGGTCAACATGGTAAAATAACCAAATATGCTTGCTGCATTAAACCAAACAATAATTTTATTCATAACATAAGCAAAATAGAGGATCAATATATGGAAGTTTGTACAGACAGAGGACAGTAATAAACAACACAAAACATGTTAGCTTAGTTTCTCTCCTTTAGGAAAAGGAATTCTGATCCGACACTTAATGTGGTCACTGAGGGATTAGTTCTTTAGCTAGCATATCACATTTCTAGTACCTGCACTCTGCTTTGCTCACTCCTGGTTTATGCCGGGTTACCCCTCACTCAGGTCCTCAGTGTGTGTGAGAGACGCGACTCTGAACTTTCCCACTCAATTTAGGGAAAGAAGCTTCTAACTGTCATGAATGGATCTCTCAGAAGGGGTTATCACTGTTCAGTTCCAGTGTTTACCACATACCCAGAAGTCATGAGCTGGCTTTATCCTAACTACTAAATTATAATTAGAAATTCCTAGAATCTAAGTTGGGGTACTTATGGTTTGGGTCGTGTCGACTCCAATGTTCTTTTTTCTCCCCATGGAGTCGTCTTTCTCCAACACCATGAAAGGAGGTTAAGCGCACTTTGACTTCTTTTGTTCAGAAGCTCTTGTCCTTTTTCTCTTTGGTGGAATCCATTAAGTTGATGTTTCAAACACCACAGCCCTCATTTTCAGGCATTAAATGTACATCTGCTGGGTAGTTGCTGCTCAGTCGGCTCCCTTCTTCATCAAGATGGATGTGTGGCTTTGTGTCTGGTCCATTTCTTGCTCACGCACCTGACTTTAAGGTCTGGACTGGTGGTACCCTCATCTAACTCTGGCACTGATGGCCTTTCACTCGCTACAGTCTAGCATAGCTCACTATTTAGGAAAAAAGGGATCACTCTGGCCTTTGTTAAGACTTGGTGTCCTGCCATGGAGCAGAGTTATGGCCAGGCTGAGGTCACTGATCCTACAGACCTGCTGCTTGCAGTGGGCTCTAAAGGTGGGAGTGGACATGTTGCAATGGGTTTCCCGAGTACAGATAAGCCTGGTCTTTTGGTTAACAACTGCTGCAAAGATTTGTCACTCCATGAAGGTTGCTAATCATTGGGTGATGGCATTTTGTTCCTTAAAAAGGAGACATCTCTGGCTGTAAGTCTGCTTGTGATTGATCAGTCTGAGCAGATGAGACCTGGAAACTACAATTCAATGAGATTCTATGGTGAGAGCTGACACTGGAGATGAAGTTACGAGGGTCTGGCAAGCTGCTTCTTAAGTGACAGAATTTGTGTGCCAAACCATGAAAAAAAAAAAACAAAATGGCCGAGGAAGTCTGTCCTGTATTATTCACGATTTAATATCAGAGCACTGGTGCAAAGATCAGCTCCTGTATGGCAGTACATTGTTCAGAGTCTGAAGTAGCTGCTTGTCCTTCAAACTGCTTGCCGCTTTCACAACACCACTATGGTTTCTCTGAGGGGTTAACGTCTCCCAACGGCTTATCATCAAACAGGAGTGAACTGCACTCTTTGGTCTTGACGTGATGCTGTACTGCTGTCAGATTTACAGTAATGGCTTAGTGTAGCCACTGTGTGATTCCTAACAAAACTTCCTATTGTAATTCATGTGGGGTTAAACAGATTGGTAGGATGTCAAGATGGGCCTGGAAGTTCTTGTTTCATTAGTTCTATGGACCCCCAAGTTTGTTGGTTTGTCCCACACCTGGCATACCTTCAACTGTATTTTTTGGTACTTTATTTTTTCATGTCTTCACATTCCAGTGGGAACTCTTCTGTGCTCCAAGGAAAGCTGATGCAGGAGAGTCACTTGCCATATTCAGAACAGCTATGGGGTTTACCACCAGTATGAATTTGTTCATGGCTACGAATGCCACTGTTGCCTAAGAATCGTTTACCACGTTCAGGATAAAAATAAGATTTCCTCATAGTAAAAAAAAGAAAAGAAAAGAAAAGAAAATCTTCAAGGTTTATAAAGACTTCTGCTGTGTGGGAATCATTTTCTATATTTCAGACAACAGTCAAGTTTGTCCCCAGTGGTAATTCTGAAGCCCCTTACATTTAAGGACCATTTGTCACATTCATCACCATACTTGTGAACTACTTTAAATGAGAATTATCTTCCTCATTTGGAACAACAGTGACGTCTTCCTTCACTTTTTCTGTGTGTGTAGGGTCAGTGGAAAAATTCTCTGCCACGTTTACAACGGGTTTTCCTCTATGAATTTGTTTGTGTCTCCATAAGCTGCTATTGAAAGAAAATCGTTTTCCACATTCAGGACAGCAATATGGCTTCTCCCCCATGTGAATTCGTGCATGCCTCAGATGACTGCTGCTGTCACAGAAACTTTTCCCACACTCAGAGCAACAAAAAGGTTTTCTCCAGTATGGTGAAGTCTTGTGTGGTTCTGAAGACTGTTTCTTTGTGAGAATCGTTTGCCACATTCTGAACAACCATAGGGTCTCTCTCCAGTGTGAATTCTCATGTGGGTATTAAGACTTGCGTTGTTCAAAAAATGCTTGCCACATTCAGAACAGAAATGACGTTTCTCACCATTATGAATTCTTTTATGGTTACAAAGGTTACTGCTGCATGAGAATTGCTTACCACACTCAGAACAACAATAAGGTTTCTCTCCAGTATGAATTCCTCTATGGTTATAAAGATTACGGAGGTGTACAAATCGCTTGCCACATTCCAAACAACAATGAGGTTTCTCTCCAGTGTGACTTTTGGTATGTTTATAAAGACTTCTCTTCCTTGTATAGCTTTTTCCACATTCGGAACAGACATACAGCTTCTCTCCAGTATGTGTTCTTGTGTGATTCCGAAAGCTGCTACTGTCGGAAAATCTTTTTCCGCACTGAGTGCAGCAATATGGCTTCTCTCCTGTATGAATTCGTATGTGCGTCTGTAAACTGCTATTGGCAGAGAATCGTTTGCCACACTGAGAACAGCCAAAAGGTTTCTCTCCAGTATGAATTCTGATATGACATCTAAGATTGTGTATATTTAAGAATCTTTTCCCACATTCTGGACAACAATGTGGTTTTTCTCCAGTATGGATTCGTGAGTGCCTACGAAGAAGACTCAGTAGTGAGAATTGCTTGCCACATTCTGGACAAGAATGGAGAGTCTTTCCAGTGTGAATCCTCATGTGCCTGTTAAGACTGCTGCTATCTGAGAAATGTTTGTCACACTCAGAACAGCTATGAGGTTCCTTCAAGAACATGAAGGTCATTACTGGCTGAGACTTGCTGGTCACATTCAGGTGTTTCTCCTGCATGAATTTTGGCGTGATTAAAAAGAGCACCATTGCCAGAAAAGCTTTTGCCACATTTAGAGCAGATGTATGGCTTCTCTCCAGTATGAGTGCGCTTGTGCTTCCGAAAACTGCTACTATTTGAGAGCCTCTTCCCACATTCAGAACAGACATATGATTTTTCTCCAGTGTGAGTTCGTGAGTGATCCCGTAAACCACTGCTGTCATAGAATCGTTTGCCACATTCGAGACAGCAATAAGGTTTTTCTCCAGTGTGGATTCTTGTGTGGATACGAAGACTGGAAATTTGCAAGAATCGTTTGCCACATTCTGAACAGCAATGGGGTTTCTCGCCGCTATGAACTATCATGTGGATATTAAGATTACCTCTCTCTAAGAAACATTTGTTACATTCAGCACAACTATAAAGTTTCTCACCAGTGTGAAGCTTCTTATGCTTAGAAAGGCTATTTTTGTGTAAGAATCGTTTGCCACATTCTAAACAATAGTAAAGTTTTTCTCTAGTTTGAACTTGGATGTGTTTACTCACTTCTAGTTGACAAGTTGTGAGGGCTTTGGTCTGTGTTATTGTAGTAGCATGACGTGAACTACACTGGGAAGAGGCTGGGGTCAAGTTTTCTGATCCACTGGTTGGTTTCTTCATCTTCTCACAGTCCAGAATAGAGGTCTGAGCAAATGAAGATGTGAAAATGCTGCCTTTCTCATGTAAATCTGCAATGACACAAACAGTCCAGTTAAATATTTTTAAACCAATTCAATACAGTAACAAAGTGACAGCACACTGGCTGGAGTTGCTGCCTCACACTGAGGTGCCCTTCCTGCTCTGGCCACTCTGTGTATGGACTTGTATCTTCTCCTGCTGTCTTGCTTTTTCCAATGTGTTTTATCTTGGTAGAGAGTTATATATATATATATATATATATATATATATATATATATATATATATATATATATATATATATATATATATATATATATATATATATATATTTTGCTCTGTTTTCCCCTATTGTATTATTAATATGTAGCCTTAGAATGCCTAATCTCACAGACATACCACTATTTATAAGGTATTAATATATATAACTTATCTCCACCTTCCCTTCTATATCTATAACATCAGGAAATTAGATGTAGTAAAAAGACAAGCAGGAGTTAAATTACACTTAAAATGACGTATTACTGATAATATTCATAAATAATAACAATATGCAAAGTACATTTGAATATTGGCAACCATACAACCTGATTAAATGGTGATGTGTAGTTTCAGTTGGCACACAGACTTGTAGTTAATTAAAATGTCTCTAGTTAAGGCATCGTTGGTGCTCAGCTTTCTTCAGAACAGGCCATAAGCCTGGTCAATATGGCTGAAGCTGTGCTCATCATTGTGTTGTCTACATCATCACAGGTTAGCAAGAACCAGCTTCTTATAGATGTTAGTAAAAGAAAGAGAGTGAGATAAAGCAAACAAATATATGGGTTTTCTGTCCAACCCCTACAGCCAATAGGACATCATGGTACTTACAGGCCTCCGAGACAAGCCAATTCCAAACAGCCATACCTCAGACCAATGGGGGAATAGAACATCTTAATGCCTGCCACCCCACCCCCCTAGGACGATATGTTAAGCTAACCTGGATTTATGTGGGGGATGAGAGAAAGACTTTAGCAAAGAAACACTAATCAAACTGGTTTAAGACACATCTCCCAAATCCTGTCATAAAATTACAAAGAGCCGTAGTTGTAAAGGTGGGGAGGTGGTTTGGGGGCAAACATGAATGCCTCTCACTAAATTAACATTAAATTACATTGCTTTGCCTAAATTATAAATAAAGACAAATAAAACATTTATCAAGTTATATGCAAAATCTTACATCACAACACTAAGCTACACTGGGGTGTGGGGACTCAAAATACCTGGAATGAGTCACTAGTGTGGGAGTAGCGTGTAGTTATCGACTATGCCACTCGGTGTCGTGTGCCTACAGTCTCATTAGTCAGCCCGCCAAGTGGCATCATGCAGATTAGACCGAGAGCAGATTTCTGACATTTACCCTTCAGTCTTCTTGTGATTTTCAAATTCAAGCTGAATAAATGAGTGTCGGGTCATTAGGAATGCCAAGATGACGATGATCACGTCTGTTGACAATAACTGAGTTACTGATAAAGATTTCTATTGGTAAGCAGCAACATTACACTGAACTGCTGAGTTGTTTGCAGGTTAACATCAGGGAATAAACGCCTGAAGCAGCGGCTTCGTATCATGAAGGCCAGCCTCGACTAAAAACAATGTGCTTGTTAATTTGCGCACCCCTACATTGGCCAGGTGTCACTAATGGGGACTTTGTTTTGATCCCAAAATTTATATTAAGAGTGAAGGGAAGAGGATTTGCTACCGTAGAAGAAATCTGGGAAGAAAAGTAACCAGAGGCTCTGGCCACGGCAATAAAGAGAGGAGAACAGGAAACGTTTCCAGGAATTGAAGAAGCGTTGGGACAACTGCATTCTATCTGCAGAGGAGTATTTCACGTTAAATCAAAGGAAGTGCTGTAAACTGTATCATTTATACTGTATATAGTTTATCTTCCAGGAATTTTTGAGTCTCTTACATTTACATTTATTTATTTGGCTCGCGCCTTTATCCAGGGTGACTTACAACATTTATGATACAATTGGTTCCATTGCTTTTGGTTTTCTAATTGCAGCTCAGGCAGGTGAAGTGACTGCTCAGGGTCACAGAGTGATGTCAGTCATGGGATTTGAACCCACAACCTCAGGGTTTGCAGCCTTTCCCACTACACCACACCGCCCTGGTTCTCACCATAGCTACTGTGGTAATCATTGTCAGGTGTGACTGATTGGCGATGTGTGTGCCAGAGTGTCCTGCAGTGGACTGGCATCCATTCTTTTGTTGAGTTCAAAGCTGTCAGAGACTCCAGGTTAAGAAAATGGGGGGACTGGAATGACATCTGATACTTTATATTTGATACTTTAAGTAGATTCACCCAGACTCAAGTTCAAGCCCCTCCATGTCTGGTGGTCACTTTTGCTCCCTCACTTTTAGTTATTTTCACCGTCCTCAAATGTCTCATTTTCTTATTGTTCCTCTTATTTCTGTCCTCTTAATCTTTAACAAGACCCTGCAGTGGATGAGCCCACTTCAATGATGGACTCCTCAGAGCTTTGTCTAATTTCTGTGTAACGGCTCACAAACACCTCAATTCTGATGCAATGTAGAAGAACAGAGGTGGACTGGGGGGGCAGATGATCAGTAAATACAACATGGTCTTGAATTTGAGGTTTTTATTGTTTTGGTGAGATTTACTTAATAATATTTATATGCTTTAAGAACTTAATCTGTACTAAACGCAAAAAAAAAAATGGAAATACATGCACTTGTAGTCAGAACGCTAAGCGTTTAGCACAGCTGCCTGATTGTTCAAATGTTCTGAGGTCAAATCCTACACTCCTTTGTTGTCTGTGTGGACTTTGTATGGTCTTTCCTTGTCCTTATGGGTCTTACTCAAGTTACGCAAAATCTTTTGCCAAATCAGCAAGAAGATGCAGGTCAGTTGACCTGGTGACTCAGAAGTGACACCGTGTGACCTTGGGTTTGAATGGGCCACTTGATGGACTGGCAGCTCATGTCTCATACTGCTAAGATAGGCTTTGGCCTCCCTCACCAAAACCTTCAATTGGATCAATTGTACTTAAGAATATTATGGTATGTTCATAAGCCGTAAGTGTACACTGAATAAATGAACTTTCCCCAACATATTTTAAAGATGTGCATTATATAATAATCAGATTAACGAGAGGATTGTGAGTGGGGGAAACTCCAAGGAATCCATTTTACAGAGTAAATGTCTACGAGGAGGTCAGGACATGACAGCCCAAAAGAGAGCCAGTGAGCCGATAGGAAGGTGGGCACAGCATTGGAAAATGAGAGAATCCCACTGGATTGAGTAAAATCGCTCCAGTTAAGTGCACTAGAGTAAGGATTATATTTTAGTTATATAGATTTTTTTTTTCTTTTTGTGGACATCTGAGTCTTAACTTTGAGCTTCAATCCTGGTATGAGAATATGCTACAGAACTAAATGTTGCTGTTAGGTGTAACACAATATAAGACATGCAGATGTTATACTAAAATATGACTTTTACTGTCATTTACATTAAATATAATGATATTAGCCGAGCAAACATCACTGGTTGGTGTAGTAGAAGTCATGTGCTGGTCACTTTAGATTTTTATGCATTCACCCAAACTTTTCCAAATTATTATTTACTAGATAAGCTATTTTTTTTTTCAAATTAACATGCTCCAAGGGTCTTTATTCCAATTCAATCAAATCACGACTCCCACTCTTATTTCAATCTACTGACTCGCCAACAAAACCCCTGTTAGAATTTGTAAAGTTCCTGTTCTATTTAATCGCATGACTTACTTTTTCCCAGCTGCTCTTCTGCTTTTCTTCCGTCTCCTTCAGTAATTTTCTCCTCACGTTCCGATAACTCAGATTTTACTTGCACAGAAATCTCCACGGTAGCCAGTTGTCCAGTATTAGTGACCCAGGGCTGCAAATTGTTAAGAGATTCTTCACACACATCTCGCTTGAAAATGGGGCCAGCTTCACGTTTTTGCAGTGCAAGGCCAAATGAGAAATCTTTCAGGTCCTCGACTTTAACCTCAGACGACTCCTCCTTGCACTCCTCCTCTTTAAAAACTGAAATGCTTTCTTCGCAGTCCTCCACCTTCACGCACACACCCTCTGGTGCACCCGACTCACAGTCCTCTTCTTTAATGTGTGCCAGTCGTTGGTCCGTACCTTCCTGTTTAACCGAGGCCATGCTACGTATAAAACTCTTCTCTGAACCCCAACTGTCGGCTCTCCTCTTCTAAGACCCCCCCTTCTCACCTGGGAAGCCCCGGCCCATTAGTCACCTCACTTACACGTGGAAATGAGAAGAAGGAAGGAGGGGCCCTGTGAAATTAAAAGAGACAGAATGAATTCATAAAGTTGTCAAAAACAACGAGCATGATTCAGGGTTAACTAAATGAAAGACAAGCGAACTAAATGAGCTTTTCATGAGAGATCTGAAATGCTGTGAAACTTCCGTTTCAGCTTAAGAAGTTCTCTGAAGTGAAAACCTTCTTGATATGGAGAGCATGTCCAGCTTAGCAAGACAAAGACAAGAACAGGGAAAGAGGAGCAGAGTTTATAAATTCACACCCTGCTCATCGTGAACCATTTCATGTCAGTGAAGGTCCTGGATGGTCCTGTGGATGTTCTTGGAAGCCTCACACGCTTTTCACTACATGAGTGTCGCCAGTTCACAACAGGTTGGGCGTGTCAAGTAACATTTCAGGTTGGGTATCTCCTTTATAGTTGTGTTTTATCAAAAAGTTTGGTTTAAGATACTGCAGCGCCATTTTGGATTTTTATTATGTTAACTGATATTATGAGCAACTGCTGTGACGTGACGGGCGAGTCGTCTTCAGAGTCTGCACACTGTGGCGTCTTTTACACAACGCTACTTCAGTTGGCACCACAGACTTGCCAGCTTTGGAGATCGCAGACTGTACCTTAAAAATGGTAACAAATTAAAGTCCTTTGATTTTATCGTCTTCATATCTTTTCTTCCCTGTCTTTTCCACGATTCTGATTTTCACATCGGGTTTTCTTTTCCAGGTCCTCAGCCTCCTTCAGGTCTGACTAAAGTGCGGTTATCACCTTCATTCTTGTTTTGTCCACCTGCTGTCCCCATTGACACCTCACATGTTTTATAACCATCACATACAGAATAGAGGAAGACCTTCAGAGGGGAACACACAAACTGGGACCGTGACTGGGATTGGAACCCAGGATGCTGGAACCATCAAGCAGCAGCACTCAGCACCACTCTGTCTTGTCTTACCCTTCCTGCTCTGAACCCCCACACAGTATTAAAGTCTACAACTGGTAAACACAACGACAAACCCATCTGACATTCCCACCAGGTTATCCCACTCACACTTCATTTTCCACACATCTTCTGAAGGCTCGTTTCTCATTCTCTGCTGGTCACACGTGAGCAGAAGTTTGGCTGTCAGTCCTCCACTTATTCTCCTGCATCATAAAACACAAGCGGGTCCAACAATAATCTGACCAGTGATGGCCGAGTGGGTCCTGTGGTGCACTGGCACCCTCTACAGGTTACTTCTTATCTCCCACCCCATGCTGCTTGTGGCCAAAGAAACCCTGAACTCAATTAAGGTGGCCGTCATAATGGAGGGGTGGCTAGCAGGTCCTGAACTGGTGGGTTTGTACCTGAAGGTTCACCTTGCTGTGTGAATACCCGCCATGTTAACTGACCTGCTCTGGGCTCAAGATGGACTCCTCACACTTCTTCTCTTCACTCTCTATGTATTCCTGACTGGTTAACATTACTCCTGACCCCTCTGCTAATGGAATCCCCATTTCACAATGGAGGTACAATAACCACACAGACTGCCACTGTCTCCTCTGTAACTAACACAACATTATTAAATTTGCTGAAGCAGCTCTAAACTGACTAGTGATGGCCGAGCCTGTCCTACAATAGACGGGCGCCCCCTCCACTGTAACCCTGAACTCAAGTAAGTGGCTGTCATAATGGAGGGATGGCTAGCAGTCCCTAAACTGCTGGGTTTAGGTGTGAATATCTGCTGTGTTAAAGGACTTCCTCAGTTAAGATGAACTCCTCACCCTTCCCTCTCTATGTATTCCCAACTGGTATTGATTATTCCTGAACCCTCTATTAATGAAACTGACATTTGACAATGGATATACGATAACCACACAGAGCACCATTGTCTCCTCCAAAACTATCTCGACATTATTAAACCTGCTCAATCCAAACACACACACACACACGTGTCCAGTATCACTGGCAGCTCTAAACTGACTAGTGATGGCCGAGTGTGTCCTGTGATGGACTAGTGCCCCCTCCAGGTTGTGTTTTGTATTTATCTAACCCTTTAATTATCACTGACCCCCTCTTTACATGGGAGTTCCCATTTCAAAATGGAGGTACAATAACCATCACAGCACAGAACACCATTGTCCCCTCTAAATCTAACCTCAGATTATCAGACCCACTTAAGCCTAAACACGCGTGTGTCCAGTTCCACTTTAAACTGACCGGTGATAGTTGAGTGCATCCTATGCCAGACTGGTGCCCCCTTCAGAGTTGGTTCCTGCCTTGCAGTCCATGTTGTCCGTGTCCACTGTAACCATGAAATGAATGAAGTGGCTGTCATAATGGGGAGGTGGCTAGCAGTCCCAAAGCTGGTGGGTTTGTAGCTGCAGGTCTGTGCTTCGCCTTGCTGTGTGAATACCCGCCATGTGAACTGACCTGCTCAGTGTGCACGATGGACTCCTCGACTTCTGTATATTCCTAACTGCACAATGCAGCTTCAATAACCATCACATACAAGATGTCTTTGTCTCCTCTGTAACTGACAAAACATCATCACACCTACCTAACCCAAACTCACGTGTGTGCCCAGTTCACTGGCAGACCTAAACTGACTGCTGATGGCCGAGTTTGTCCTGTGATGGACTGGCGCCCCCTGCAGGTTGGTTCCCACTCTGCACCTCATGCTGTGTCCACTGTAACCCTGAACTTAGTGAAGTGGCTGTCACAATGGAGGGATGGCAAGCAGTCCCTAAACTGGTGGGTTTTTGGCCACAGGACAGCGGCTGACTTTGCTGTGTGAATTCTCGCCACGTTGACTGCCTTCAAGGTTCAAGATGGACTCCTCACACTTCTTCTCTTCACTCTCCATGTATTCCTGACTCTGCTGTTAACAGAATTCCTATTTCACAATGGAGGTGCCATCACCATCACATACAAGATGTCTTTGTTTCCTCTAAACCTAACAGAACATCATCAGACCTGCTCAGCTCCAAACTCACGTGTGTGTCCAGTTCAGCTCTAAACTGACTTGTTGATGGCCGATTGTTTCCTTTCATGGACTGGCGTCTCCTCCAGGTTTCATTCATGCCTTGCACCCCAAGCTTTCCAAAGTAACACTAAACTAAACTAAGCGGATGACATAATGGAGGGACGGCTAGCAGGTCATAAACTGGTAGATTTGTACCTTCAGGACTGCAGCTCACCTCGCTCTATGAAAACTCACACCATGTTAAATGACCTTCTAAGGGATCAAGATGGACTCTGCACTGACTGTGATGGCCGTGTGTGTACTTTGATGGACTGGCACCCCTTCCAGGGTTGGTTCCTGCCTTGAAGCCCATGTTGCCCATGTCCACTGTAACCATGAAGGGGTGGCTAGCAGTCCCAAAGCTGGTGGGTTTGTAGCTGCAGGTCTGTGCTTCGCCTTGCTGTGTGAATACCCGCCATGTGAACTGACCTGCTCAGTGTGCAAGATGGACTCTTCGCCTTCTGTATATTCCTAACTGCACAATGCAGCTTCAAAAACCATCGCATACAGAATGCCTTTGTCTCCTCTGTAACTAACAAAACATCATCACACCTACCTAACCCAAACTCACGTGTGTGCCCAGTTCACTGGCAGACCTAAACCGTCTGCTGGTGGCGGAGTTTGTCCTGTGATGGACTGGCGCCCACTGCAGGTTGGTTCCCACTCTGCACCTCATGCTGTGTCCACTGTAACCCTGAACTTAGTGAAGTGGCCGTCACAATGGAGGGACGGCTAGCAGTCCCTAAACTGGTGGGTTTTTGGCCAAAGGACTGTGGCTGACTTTGCTGTGTGAATTCCCGCCACGTTAACTGACCTCAAGGTTCAAGATGGACTCCTCACACTTCTTCTCTTCACTCTCCATGTATTCCTGACTCTGCTGTTAAGAGAATTCCTATTTCACAATGGAGGTGCCATCACCATCACATACAAGATGTCTTTGTCTCCTCTAAACCTAACAGAACATCATCAGACCTGCTTAGCTCCAAACCCACGTGTGTGTCCAGTTCAGCTCTAAACTGACTTGTTGATGGCCGATTGTTTCCCTTCATGGACTGGCATCTCCTCCAGGTTTCATTCATGCCTTGCACCCCATGCTTTCCAAAGTAACACTAAACTAAACGAAGCAGATGACATAATGGAGGGAGGGCTAGCAGGTCATAAACTGGTAGACTTGTACCTTCAGGACTGCAGCTCACCTCGCTCTATGAAAACTCACACCATGTTAAATGACCTCCTCAGGGATCAAGATGGACTCTGCACTGACTGTGATGGCCAAGTGTGTACTTTGATGGACTGGCACACCCTCCAGGGTTGGTTCCTGCCTTGCTGCCCATTCTGCTAATGTCCACTGTAACCATGAAATGAATGAAGTGGCGGTCATAATGGAGGGGTGGCTACCAGACGCAAAACTGGTGGCTTTGTACCTGCAGGTCTGCGGCTCAACTTGCTGTATGATCACCCACCATGTTAACTGACCTTTTCAGTGTTCACACTTCTTCTCTTCACTCTCCATGTATTCCTGTTTATTGTGTTAACAGAACTTCTACTTCACAAAGGAGGTGCCATCACCTTCATCTCCTCTAAAGCTAGCGGAACATCATCAGACCTGCTTAGCTCCAAACCCACGTGTGTGTCCAGTTCAGCTCTAAACTGACTTGTTGATGGCCGATTGTTTCCTTTCATGGACTGGCACCCCCTCCAGGTTTCATTCATGCCTTGCACCCCAAGCTTTCCAAAGTAACACTAAACTAAACGAAGCAGATGACATAATGGAGGGACGGCTAGCAGGTCATAAACTGGTAGACTTGTACCTTCAGGACTGCAGCTCACCTCGCTCTATGAATACTCACACCATGTTAAATGACCTCCTCAGGGTTCAAGATGGACTCTGCACTGACTGTGATGGCCGTGTGTGTCCTGTGATGGACTGGCACCCCTTCCAGGGTTGGTTCCTGCCTTGAAGCCCATGCTGCCCATGTCCACTGTAACCATGAAGGGGTGGCTACCAGTCCCAAAACTGGTGGCTTTGTACCTGCAGGTCTGCGGCTCAACTTGCTGTATGATCACCCACCATGTTAACTGACCTGTTCAGTGTTCACGCTTCTTCTCTTCACTCTCCATGTAATCCTGACTTCTGTGTTAACAGAATTTCTACTTCATAAAGGAGGTGCTGTCACCTTCATCTCCTCTAAACCTAACAGAACATCATCAGACCTGCTTAGCTCCAAACCCACGTGTGTCCAGTTCAGCTCTAAACTGACTGCTGATTTTATCCTTTGATGGACTGGCAACCCATCCAGGTTCTTTATTGCATTGCATCCCATGATTTCCACTGTAACACCAAACTGAATTAAGGGGCCATCTTAATGGAGGGATGGCTAGCAGTCCATAAACTGGTGGGTTTGTACCTACTGGACTGTGGCTCACCTTGCAATGTGAATAACCGCCATGTTAACTGACCTGCTCAGGGTTCAAGATGAACTCCTCACACTTCTTCTCTTCACCCTCTATGCATTATTCCAGTCTGGTAAAGATTATTGCAGACCCCCAACCCTCCAACACAGGTAGCAGAACTCCGATTACACAATGGAGGTACAATAACCACACATACAGAACGCCTTTGTCTCCTCTAAAACTCAAAGACCTGCTTAATCCAAACTGACTATTGATGGCTGATCGTCTCCTTTGATACGACTGGCTGCCCCTACAGGTTGGTTCCCGACTAGCACACCAAGCTGCCTGCGGCCACTGTAACACTGAACTGAGTGAAGTGGCTGTCATAATGGGGGTCGTTAGCAGTTCCTAAACTGGTGGGTTTGTACCTACTGGACTTCGGCTCACCTTTCTGTGTGAATACCTTCCATGTTAACTGATCTGCTCAGTGTCCAAGATGGACTCTGCACTGAATGTGATGGCCAAGTGTGTCTTGTGATGGATTGGCGCCCCCCCCCTTCAGTTTGGTTCCTGCCTTGCATCTCATGCTGCCTGTGTCACTGTACCCTTGGAATGAATTAAGTGGCTGTCATAATGGAGGGGTAGCTAGAAGTCCCCAAACTTCTGGTTTTCTATCTACAGGACAACTGCGGCTCACATTGCTGTGTGAATACCTGCCATTGTAACTGGCATCCTCCGTGTTCAAGATGAACTCCTCGTGCTACTTCTCTTCACCCTCTCTGTACTTCCAGCTGATAAAGTTTATCCCTAACTTCACCGTTAATGGAATTCCCATTTCACAATGGAGGCACAATGACCATCACACACAGAACCCCCATCCCTCGCCTCTAAAATTAACACAACATCATCAAAGCCACTTTAATCTGAGCACACAAGTAACTGTTGACACCCGAGTGCTTCTTATGATGGGCTGGCACCCACTCCAGGTTAGTCCCTCTTTTTCACCACACACTGCTTATGCACTGCACTTGTCATCCCACCAAATGGTGCATCACAGATATTTGTAATCATAAAATGCATTGCATTTGTATTTCCAACAAATATTAAAACTGCTTTAATGAATTCCATACCAAATGGCATATAATAGAGACACATGCATTGCATTTGTCATTTCCAACAGATTGCATATCACAAACATTTATAGTACTAAAATGCATTGTATTTGTCATTCCAACAGATGGTGCACCACAAATATTAACACTGCTTTTATGAATCCCATACCAAATGGCATATAATAGAGACACATGCATTGCATTTCTCATTTCAATGGATCACATATCACAAACATTTGTAGTAATAAAATGCATTGTATCTATCTTTCGAATAGATGTTACATCACAAACATTAACATTGCTTTTACAAATCCTACACCACATGAAACACAGCAGGGACAAATACTTTGCATTTGTCAATCCAGCAGATGGCATATCACAAATATTAACACTGCTTTTAGGAATCCCATCCCACATGGCATATAACTGAGACATGTACATAACATTTGTCATTGCAATAAATGGTGTATAACAGATACTTGTAGTAATAAAATGCACTGTATCTGTCATTGCAACAGAAGGCATATCACAAATATTAACATAACTTTTTATGAATCCCATACCAAATGGCAGGTAACACGGACATATGCATTGCATTTAACACTCCAACAGGTGGCACATCACAAACATTAGCACACTTGTTTTACAAATACCATACCAAATAGTATATACCGGGGATCTATGCATTTCATTTTCCATTCCAACATATGAGGCATCAAAAACAATTGTTTAATAAAATGCATTTTGTCATTCCAACAGATGTTACATCACAAACATTAACATTGCTTTTACAAATCCTACACCAAATGAAACACAGCAGGGACAAATACAGTAATCCCTCGCTATATCGCGCTTCGACTTTCGCGGCTTCACTCTATCGCGGATTTTAAATGTAAGAATATCTAAATACATATGACGGATTTTTCGCTGGTTCGCGGATTTCTGCAGACAATGGGTCTTTTAATTTATGGTACTTGCTTCCTCAGTTTGTTTGCCCTGTTGATTTCATACAAGGGACACTATTGGCGGATGGCTTAGAAGCTACCAAATCAGAACATGTATTACATATTAACTAAAACTCCTCAATGCTATAAGATATGCATCCGGTGTGGTGCTCGATTGTTTGCTTGTCTCTGCCTCTCTCTCACCCTCTCTGACATTCTCTGCGCCTGACGGAGGGGCTGTGAGCAGAGGGGCTGCTTGCACAGAAGCTGTTTGCCTAGTGGATACGAACGCACCTCTAAGAAGTGCCGCTTTATCGCGGTGCTTCCAAAAACACACTTATTGATTTTTGGATTGTTTGCTTTAATCTCGCTCGCTCTCTCTCTCTCTCTGACGCTCTCTGCGCCTGACGGAGGAGATGTGAGCAGAGAGGCTAAAGGCAAACTTTAAAGCACAAGTATTGATTTTTTGATTGTTTGCTTTTCTGTGCGAGCGCGAGCTCTCTCTCTCCCTCTGAAATTCTCTGCTCCTAAAGAGAAGATCTATTTGCATTCTTTTAATTGTGAGAAAAAACTGTCATCTCTGTCTTGTCATGGAGGACAGTTTAAACTTTTGACTAAAATGTGTTATTTCATGTCTAGAGGGCTCTAATAATGTTAACAGTGTGGGAGAGTTTCTAAGGGCTTAAAATATATAAAAATAACCATACAAACATATGGTTTGTACTTCACGGATTTTCATCTATCGCGGGGGGTTCTGGAACGCAAACCCCGCGATCGAGGAGGGATTACTGTGCATTGCATTTATCATTCCAACAGAAGGCGCACCACAAATATTAACACAGCTTTTATGAATCCCATACCAAATGGCATATAACAGAGACATATGCATTGCATGTCTTTTCAACAGATGGCGCACCACAGACATTAACACTGAATCCCATGTCAAATGGCTCATCCTGCCGTGTGAATACCCACCATTGTCGTTGACTGAACTCCTCAGTGTCTGTTCTGACACATTCAAGATGAACGCCTCCCACTTCTCCTCTTCTCTTTCACCTCTACGGACGTCTTCCCGGTGCTCGTGTGACTCAATGGCTCCTCTGAATGTTTAATCAAACGTCACTCAGTCTATGATACAGGAAGGCAAAGAGAGAGAGAGAGAGAGAGAGAGAGAGAAACATGATGCATTTAGGCTTCTTGTCTGTATATTCATGAACTGAAATAGCAAGGATATTATGGGATGGCATACACTTTGATAAGTAGCTATGCTGCCATCTACTGGATGGAAGGAGAACAATTCCTAAAGGAATAATGGATCCTTGGCCTGAATTGCACATCCAGCTGACCTCTGTACAGTTTGCATGTTCTCCTCTGTATCTCTCCAAGTACTCAATTCTTCACCTTGTAAGGGACGGCCAGCAGCCCAACCCAGCTGGGATGCCCAAGTAATGGGAGGATGGGGGGAAGACAGCTTCTTCAGGGCACTGCCACCTCCAGAACACTAGATGGCAGCTTTCCTGGGTTGCAGTAATGCTACGGATTCCCACAGGGCACCATGGGACTTAGAGTTCTTTAACTCCGCCATGTTGGGTGCCAACAGGGGGTGCTGCAAGGAGAGAGGAGCCATGTAGCATGGGGTTTCTACCTCACCTGAAAGCTTTGATAGATCACACGGGCAGATGTTTGGAAGCATTTCCAGGGCAGCTAAAATAAAAGGGACTGTCTGGTTCACATTGACGAGCCAGAGTCAGTTGGAAGGTGCATGAAAGACAGTAATCAAGAGAGAAGGTGGAAAAGAGGGCTTTATTGTGCCGAGACTTGGGCTTATTGCATACGTGGACTTGTGGCCATGGTGGGAAACTCTTGGGGGAAAGAGTATCCCATGCACAGAAGACGCGTTGCCCTTTTAAATTGTGTCTGTGTCTGTTTGCGTTGGGTGTTTGGGGAGCCAGAGCGCCCCCTACTGTCCACACCCTCACATCTGAATGTCACACAGGTCGGGCTGAATGGAGACCCCTTAACTGACCCCTGCTCGTGTGTGCTTTGTGACGGACTGCCGGTCTGCCCAGGGTCCATTATAGTTGAAATCACGACTCGGGTTTGCTTAAGACGACTGTAAAATGAATGGACAGATGGGATTTAGGGCTGTAAATGTCTCCAATGTAACAGACGCTCTGCTTAAACAAATTAAGAGTGGAAACGGTCTGGAGCCTGCCCTGGCAGCACCGGGTGAAAGGCAGGAAACTTATTTTTTCCTAAAGAGTAGGGCGTATCCCGATGTCCTGGCATGACCATGACCTGGTCAACCTGGCCCCCTAATCACCCCCTGTCTCTGATTGGCTAACTATCTCTCACCACTTCATCATCTAAACAGCTCATGTGTGGCAAAAAGGAGTTGCACCAAAATGGCTGCCATCACATCATCCAAGTGGGTGCTGCACATTAGTGGTGGTTGAAGTGGCTGCCCACTCACTGTGCAAAGGGCACGGGTAGTGAGAAAAGCACTATAGAAACGTTTTATATATATATATATATATATATATATATATATATATATATATATATATATATATATATATATATATATATATATATATATATATATATATACACACAGCATATATCATTATTATTATTTTGGACAGACCATTAATGCATCACATGGTCCACTCACCAGTATCCAATTTTTTTAAGTCACCTTTGTGTATGTGGGGAAACACTCCATACAGACCACCAAGAAGAACAGACAGACACTATTCAAAGGAGGATCTATAGAGTGGTTAATAATAATAATAATAATAATAATAATAATAATAATAATAATAATAATAATAATGGGCTGGGTTTGTTTCCTTCCTTGCACCCCATGTTGGCTGGGATTGGCTCCAGCAGACCCCCCGTGACCCTGTAGTTAGGATTTAGCGGGTTGGATAATGGATGGATAGATAATAATAATCATATTATTATTAATAATAATAAATAGTAACACATTGCATTTCTATGTAATGACCCGGGAAGCCAACTTACAATCTCCTTACTGCATAGCAGCAGCGTCACCTGCTGAAAGTCCTATTCGGAAATGAAGAGTTTCATAGAAAGATGTGGTAAAGTAATTCTTACCGGAGGACCTGACAGTTGTTTCCTCCCACAGTCCAAAGACATGCAGGTTAGATGCATTGGCGATTCTAAATTGTCCCTAGTGTGTGCCTGGTGTGTGTGCATGCCCTGTGGTGTGCTGGCACCCTGCCTGGGTTTGTTTCCTGTCTTGCGCCCTGTGTTTGGCTGGGATTGGCTCAGCAGACCCCCGTGACCCTGTAGCTAAGATATAGCGGGTTAGATGGATGGACCTGACAGTTTAACCCTTAACTACTCGTACCATTTCTCATCTCACAAGTACTGTTGTACTTTATGCACCCTGTGCTAAAATGGCTATTTCTATGCACGCTGTGAGGTTGTAATATAAAATATTGCAATCGTTTTCAATTCGCCATGTTTTTAACGCAACTTAATAGCGTATTACTGAATAGGATAGTCCAGTCTAGTACTATCTGAAAGTAAACCTGACGCACTTCTCCCGTGCTCATTCGTCACCGGCCACACTTTGATCCACTGCAGGATTTGCACTCGTGTCACATGTCACTTCAGCTCTTGAATGAATTTTGTGGAGGAAGTCATTGCCAGATCAACATCTCATCGTTAAGTAAGTACATAATGTAGGACCAAAGCCACCATATGGAACTGGCGACAGGGCTTCCGCTCGTAAAACCGGCTGGAGGGAAGCCATCGCGACTCTGGACTTGTAGTGAATCAAGTTTAGGAGAGATGGCGGATGCTATCGGTGGGTTCAAAAAATAACTGACATTGGGCTACAAAATACCCCAGCGCGAGTAGTTAAGGGTTAATCTCATCAGTAACTATTCGTATCCCAGTTAAAAAAAAAAAATACAGAAACTTTTACCGTTTGTGAAAAAAGTCTGTAAAAATAAAGAACCCCAGGTGATACGAGTCCTTTGCGAATCCACATGTCAGTAAAATTCCATCGTTTAAGCGATTCTAATGGGGCTGAAGTTATGAATGCCCTCTGGTAAGAATTACTTTACCCAAAGACTGAGATGAAGAAAGAAAAAAAAAAAAGAAATGTTGGTATACCTGACTGTGTCCAGCAGAGGGCGCCAGCTCCCTGGGAAGGAGTTCTTTCCGTAATGCCGGCGTGTTACAGATCCCGAATCTATAGGGTGGTCCAGATCTAATTATGCAATTTTTCATGTACTAAGTTTATTACATAGGTAATCACCCGAAAAATCCCGGACCATCGAGAAGTGTGCAAACTGACGACATGAAGAATCGTCATTGCACCGAAACTGGAATCGTCCCCACATAAATCAAAGTCACCCAGATGATCTGGATCTGCACCATCCTGTATATGGATAGATTATAAAAAGGCGATACCCCTCACTTGTGATACGGCGGTAAGAAATCACGTCAGAGAAATAACTTTGCTTTGTTTAATGTCGGCTTACACTGCATATCAGACGAAGGAAGCCGGGAGTGGGGGCCCCGAGGCGTAGAGCCTGTCGATGTCGGCGGTGCACTGGGAGGCTCTTTCAGGAAACAATGACGGTATTTCCCATCAGCCCGTTGCCTTCGAAGGAGTGCTGGGCAACGTGCTAAAACTTTTTACGGTCTTCCCCACGTGCAAGGCCCCCCTACTTAGGCGAACATGTAATTCCAAACAAGGCAATGGGGCTTAAACGAGGATACTATTCAACAACCACAACATTTATTTCTATAGAACATTTTCATACAAACAGTAGCTCATAGTGTTTTACATAATAAAAGAATAGAAAAATAAAAGACACAATAAGAAAAACAAAATAAATCAACATTAATTAACATCGAATAAGAGTAAGGTCCAATGGTCAGGGGGGACAGAAAAAACAAAAAACTCCAGACGGCTGGAGAAAAAAATAACATCTGTAGGGACTCCAGACCATAAGACCACCCAGTCCACTCATTCCATACTGAGTTAACCGAGAGAAATAACACACAGCAGCTGTAGTCCGACGGCGCGCTGTCCAGGGGCCTCATGCATAACGTGACGTATGCACAAAAGCGGAAATATGCGTACGCACAAAAAAAATCCAGATGTATAAATCTGTTGGAATGTCAACTTCCACGTTCTTCCGCTCGATCAATCCCAGTCAGCGTGAAAAGTAACACACGTGCACGCGCCTGCTGCCCCGCCCTAACTCCTCCTAGATTTACACGTCTTTGAATATGCAAATCAATATAAATAGCCCTTAAGTTCAGCGTTCTGTGAAAAGACAAAGGGAAAAGCACGAGAGGAAATAGAAGAATTTCAGCGAATACCAAGTGGAGGCAAAGAAAAACGTACTATTGGTTGGTTTAAACAGTGGAATAAACAACTAAAGGAAGTTGATCGAGTGACAGAGCGTGTCGGAGAAACTTGAAAGCTCAAGTTCACAAAGTCACACAGTGCCGGAAATAAAAAAGAAGTCACATATCAAAGTCACCGTGAAAAGGGGAGTCATAGCCCACCGTCTGAGTGTCGTATGAAAGCTTATTAGGGTACAGAGAAAAAAAAAAATAGACACACCGTGGGAAAAAAAGCACAAAATGTCAACTTCAATCTCGACATTTCCACTTTAATCTCGTAGTTTATTTTGTCATTAAAATAGAACATTATAAACTTCATCTTAAAATCGTTTAATTAACCCGTTTCTCAAATCACATCGTAATTAAAGTAACACGTTAAATGCTTTGTTTTGTATTTGATCTTCTACTCGTATGTGCTCTGTGTGTGTGAATCACTACTTGCTTCTTAAACCGGCTCTCTTCCTCCAACTGGACACAGAATCCATTACATTCGTGATATTACAGCTCTCTGAATAACTAAAATACTGAGATGTATATGTGATGTCATTTTCATGATAAGAGTTAAAGCACGTTATTAAACACGGTGGTGCAGTGATTGTTCATGTCTCACACAAGATGCTTGCTGCGCCGTGCGTGACCTCTGATGAAATACTTTATTGTATCAGTCCTGTCTCTTTCAAACGTACTGACCTCCAATTCCTGTCCTTCCTTTTCTTTCTCCAAATACCCAATCGCCACACAATGAGCTCAGTAATAGACGTTAAGCCATCTGTAAGCTTAGAGCATCGATTCTTCAAAACTTTTAAGGAATAATGAAATATGTTTGTAGTACGTATTTAATTATTCTATCCTTCCAGTGTCGCGTCAGCACCAGCAAGAATACAGCGCGAGGCAGGAACAAACCGTGAACAGAGTGCCAGATCCTCGCTAGCCCTACAGCGCCGTGTCCTCACGTGTTTACTTATTAACAATATAGATTATTTAAATGAAGTTAAAGTTTTATCTGTATAATATAATCAACATATTTTGCTACATTTCATCTTATAAATGATATCGTCATCATATGTAAATACGCGCTTTATAAAGTGGCTCAGGTTGTGTAATATTATAACTGTAGTGCGAGTTTACAGTGAGGTGATTGTACTTATAAGTCCTAACAGTTCTACAAGGAGCAATTGATGGACTGACTGAGTGCGTTTAGAGTTCTGGGGATGAAACTGTTTGTGAACCGCGAGGTCCGTACAGGAAAGGCTCTGAAGTGTTTATCATATGAGAGCAGTTCAATAGACAGCATGGCTGAGACACCGTGTACTTGATGCTGTATCCTGATGATTCTCTTTCTGATCAGCTGCTGTGATTCACACCCAGATACAGTGATATACATACTCTGAGTGGTGCAGTGAGGGAGGAGGAGGAGGAGGAGGAGGAGGAGGAGGAGGAGGAGGAGAGGAGAAGAAGAAGAAGAAGAAGAAGAAGAAGAAGAAGAAGAAGAAGAAGAAGAAGAAGAAGAAGAAGAAGAAGAAGAAGAAGAAGAAGAAGAAGAAGAAGAAGAAGAAGAAGAAGAAGAAGAAGAAGAAGAAGAAGAAGAAGAAGGAGGAGGAAGGAGGAGGAAGGAAGAAGAGGAGGAGGAGGAGGAGGAGGAGGAGGAGGAGGAGGGAGGAGGAGGAGGAGGAGGAGGAGGAGGAGGAGGAGGAGGAGGAGGAGGAGGAGGGAGTAACAACGCTAAAGCCGCAATGGTATTTGGTATAGTCTGACCATTCTGTGGACCGTTATATTGTTACAAGTTAATTATGATCAGATGCATTCAACTAATTAACAAAATGCGGTTAATTTCAGTGTATTTATAAAGCCGCGTCAGGGATGTGGATCTGAAAATGAAAGGATCACCACACAGGAACAGTAGCCCTGCTTTGACGCCGAGTGCCGCCAGTCTGCAAAGCCGAGCGGAGAACTTGAGTACAACAGGGTATGAGGTACCGTGGAAAGGTGCGTGACTTTACACACAGTTTAGGTTTTATACATCGTGATTTGAACATGGAAACGGGAGTACGCAACGTCTTTGTGCGTACGCACCATATATACTTGAGGCCCCAGTTGTTCCAGTCTGTCACATAGCACTTGAATGTGGTGAGCCGCTGTGCGTAATCTGGCTCTGTGTCAGCTGTGCATGTGAGCAGAAAAAGCAGATTTATAAGAGAGATTTGCACAGGGACACATTAAACTTATGCTAACACTGGCCTATTGAACAATCGGGGCGGATCAGGTTTAAATTGGCTCGGAGGTCTATTGGTAAGCTGATATTATTATTATTATTGTTTCTTACTTGAGTGACACCTTTGTGACTTACAGCTGCCTACAGCTCTCAGTTGCAGCCCTGGCAGGTCAGGTGACTCACTCAGGGTCACACCGTGGTGGCAGCAGTGGGATCTGAGCCCACAACCTCAGGGTCTGAAGGTTTATTTATTATACAAAATACATACAATAATAAAAAATATATAATATTTATTATATGAAAAAGGGGAGTGGATGCAGGCACTGCCCCAACCCTTAGAGGCGCAAACAGACATTTTGTTCTTAAAAACAATACCATTTGGTTTAAACTGACAGTGTGCATACATTACCTAAAGGGATGCATGCTGGTGCAGACTGTAACAATGCCATTAATTCACTGACTTGTGCCCCCCATAACCCCCCCCCTCCGGTGTAAAACTAATATGACGGAGGTCCTCAGGCATTGCTTAATTTACTGAACCTGCGAATCAAATCCGAATCGGGCGGAGAGCATTGTGAACGATGTGGGTCCACTCCAGGTCCCCCCTCTTCACATTTGGGAGCCTCTCGAACCCAACACCCTCGATAGATATGTCTGAATAAGCGGACCGATGGGGAGAACTCGCACAAGGAGCAAGGGGATGGTGTAAAAAGTGCTTGGTGCTTTTATTAAAATGAATCAAAAACAAAACCCAAAACAGTGGCCATGGTGGAGTAATAAAATAAATAAATCGAATATATAAAGCAGAGCAGTGGCGTAGCGTAGTGGGGTACGGCAAAGAATTACTGTATATTTTAGTCTTTTAAATTGAAATACCTAAATAAGGGTGCGGCGAAATTTTCCTCCGCCCTGGTCGGCTGACACCCACGCTACGCCACTGAAGCAGAGTCGATGTATGTATGTATGTATGTATATGCATGTTTGTTTATCCGCCATACAAATCTGCAGCGGGCGTCCGATCGCCACCAAACTGGGCATGGGGCTCCTTTGTGACCAGGAGGATCTCATGGGGTATGTTTGGTTCGGAAAAATGTTCGTGGTGAAGCGCAGGGCACCTTTTCACCGACACAACGTTCGCCACACGTCCCCGTACTTATCATCGACAAGATGGCCGCACGTTGCAATTGACGTTAACGGTGGCGCCATCTAGAGGCACGTTTTGTCCCTGTGTCGCTCTTTACCCATGTTTCTTTAAATTGCCAAGAGATTGTGAAAGTGTGCAAGTATGAGAAGGCCGACTGCTTTGATTGGGTAAAGAGGAACTGCCATATGGATGTAAAATGTGATCGACCCAGTGCGCGTGACCGGCTGACACACCTGCATTTCCGCGGGTCACACTCCGACACGCGTGACTGATAGTGCTGTATTTCATTCATCAACGTCCGTTATATGCAAGCACGTTTGAACAGAGACTCGCCTTAAAAAGACAGCATCCTTCCCCCACCATTTTCCCCAAATGCAGCACCGGTTGTATGTCACTTCTCTCTGTAGTTACCATCGTCAACGTCCATTAGATGGCATCACGGTTCAACACAGACGCTCCTTACAAACAGAGCACCACTCCCCGCCATTACGGTTTCAGTTCTACTCTTTCTCACTGGCTCTCCGTATTTGTGGTGCTATTTGCTCGCTTTCTGACTCACAGTACGATTTCAGTGTTGCTCATCCTGACTGACTGGTGCTATTTGTTCGCTTTCCGATGTATTGTAAATAACATAAATTCATCTCACTGTGGTGCTTATTCCCTAAGTAATACCATGCAACACATTATATTTGTCCTGCTTTTCACTAATATAGCCATGCCACCGAAAAAAAGACGTAGACTTGGAAGGTCCACTTCAGATGCCACAAGAAAGCCTATTTCAAGGGCGTCTGAAACGCCACAGCAGACACAATCCAGAGTGGAGGGACTTAACAATAAAATGTGAATCAGAAAACTGTCTCTTTTATTTCTATGTTCTGTTTCTTTCATTTGGGAAATTCACCGGTTATAGATTCCCGGGTAACGCCAGGTACTCCTGCTAGTTATCCATAAAAACAAGCAAGCAGTGGGGGATAAAAATACAATAAAGAAACCCATTAAAAACAGAGATTAAAAATGCAGCCACTGGCTCCTTCAGATCCCAGTCCACCTTTTTCTTCGTCACCCAAGCTCACCCAGACTCAGCAACTCTGTCCCTTGACCCCCATCTTGGCCTCCGCACAGCGCAGCCAGACAGTCCAAGGTCGGCACTCCTCCCGTCATCCTTCACGACCCCTCAGTCGTACCTCGGATCCCTTGGGAAGTCATCCGCCATGTCTGTCCCACTCCACATCTTTGTTCAGTGGGGCGAACCAGACCCTAGAGCGCCACAACCTACACTCCTTCAAGGGGCTGCTCTGTTTGTGCTGCCCTTCTAGGTGGCTCGATCGTCCACACCAAAAGTGCTCTTAAGCCATCTTTTAATACACACACACACACACACACCCCTACATACCTATCTACCTACCATTCCAACAGATGGTACATCACAAACATTAACACTGCTTTTACTAATCCAACACCAAATGAAACATAACAGGGACATGTACATTGCATTTATCATTCCAACAGATGGCATATAACAAACATTTCCGGTAATAAAATGAATTGCATTTGTCATTCCAACAGTGGCGCGGTGGCACAGTTGGTAGCACTGCTACCTCGCAGTTAGGAGACCCGGGTTCCTGCATGGAGTTTGCATGTTCTCCCCGTGTCTGCATGGGTTTCCACCGGGTGCTCTGGGGTTTCCTCCCACTGTCCAAAGACATGCAGGTCAGGTGCATTGGCGATTCTAAATGGTCCCTAGTGTGTGCTTGGTGTGTGGGTGTGTGTGCCCTGCGGTGGGCTGGCGCCCTGCCTGGGGTTTGTTTCCTGCCTTGCGCCCTGTGTTGGCTGGGATTGGCTCCAGCAGACCCCCGTGACCCTGTAGTTAGGATATAGTGGGTTGGATAATGGATGGATGCCATTCCAACAAATGGTGCATCACAGATGTTTGTAATAATAAAATGCATATCACAAACATTTGTAGTAATAGAATGCATTGCATTTTTCATTTCCAACAGATGGCGCACCACAAATATTAACACTGCTTTTATTAAGTCTACACCAAGAGTTCCCAAAGTGGTCGATATTGACCCCCTGGGGTCGATTTGAACTTTATAGGGGTCGACAGTTTCAATAAAAACATTTGGAGGTCGACAACAACAAAAATAGACCCCCTTACTACTGATATTTCTTTGTTACTTCAAAATATCTATGATTCCAATAGGTACCTAATTAAGAAGTAACATAATATTTTGATAAAAACACATTACATACCAAACTTGCGAATGAAAAGGTAAAATGTGTCATTAAAAGAGTCACACGTAAGAATGCATGAAAATACACGTAGCACAAACATGTCTGTGCATCGTCTTATCGAACGTATCAAAGCAAGTGCGGACATGAAAAACCGTTGCATGTGACTAGGGGGTTGACGGATTTAAAAGTTTTTGGTAAAGAGGTCTGCGGCCAAAAAAAGTTTGGGAACTCCTGGTCTACACTAAACGAAATGTACCAGGGATATGTACATTGCATTTGTCATTCCAACAGGTGGCATATCACAAACATTTCCAATAATAAAATGAATTGCTTTTGCCATTCCAACAGGTGGTGCAACACAAACATGTGTAGTAATAAAATGCATTGTATTTATCATTCCAAAAGATGTCACATCACAATCATTAGTGCTGCTTTATGAACCCCACAACAACTGGTACATTACAGAGACAAATGCACTGCATTTGTCATTCCAACAAATGGTGCAACGCAGATATTTGTAATAATAAAATGCATAATACAAATATGTATAGTAATAAAATGCACTGTATTTGTCATTCCAACAGATGGCACACCACAAATACTAACACTGCTTTTATTAAGTCTACACTAAATGAAATGTACCAGGGATATGTACATTTCATTTGTCATTTCAACAGGTGGCATATCACAAACATTAGTGGGCTCCTTTCAAACAAACGTTAGGGGGACGCGATTAAAACTGTTATGAAAACTCGGGTCGCATATACTTAAAGGCTGAGAAACGCTGCATTACAAAATACATTCCAATAGTTGGTGCACGGCAGACGTTCATGCGGGGCTCGTCATTGATTCCGTTGATTTCATCCCGTCACAGATGGGCTGTTTAATAACAGAACAGGGAAAGTACGTCAGGAAATCTTGAAGAGCAAAGGGACAACATACAGAATGAAAGTGGGACATTTGGTGTATTGTTTTGTCTAAAGAAAAATCTCCGCTCATCGATCCGAGCATCAAAACTCACGATCTGAACCCATCGGGTGGAAGTGAGCGCTGCCCGCAATTAGCAAACTGCACATGAAAGCGCGAAGGAACGATTAGCTCTGCCACCACAGCCAAAACGCCGCAAAGGCCGGTAAAACAAAGTGCTCGATCCGCAAACTTAAGAAACACAGGGGGCGTTAGGCTACCCGTCAAATGTTGAACCCCTGAGCAGTTCGCGTTATCCCCCATACTTAGGAAAACCCCCCACGTGTCCGGCTTTGTCTTACCTTCCACAGTGTCTCTGCCCGATTTGTGCGCGCATGCGCACAAACAACGCGAGCCGCGTACGCATGCGCAAACCTTTACTATTACGACCGTGCCCGATTTGCGTTTTTGTACTTCGCGACACGAGTCCCCATCCGATTTGTCTTGCGCACGCGCTCTCTGCTTAATTAAAATTCATTTCACGACGCTCCCCGATTTTTCTGCGCATATCTAATGTTTTACGACACATGTCACTCGTTAGGTTTGCAAGTTTTTCTTTGTTCTACTCATTTACACCTTTGTACGCCTGCTTATTTTAATTCAATGCCACAGACATTGAAAGGGGCAACCCGCTTGCCACCCTGATGTTTACTTTTTGGAATGTTTCCCTGAAAATCTTGGAAGCAGTGAGTGAAGAGCAGGATGAAGGATTCCGTCAGGATTTCAAGGACCACGGAAAGAAGGTACCGGTAGGGAATACTGGGATGTCGGTGTGTGAGGGCAGGTGGTCTACCATTGGATGATTCCTAGGGACGGACGCAAATGACTAAGGTGTGACAAAAAGTAGAGAAGGTCTGGGGAAGCCAATGAATATGAATTTTTTTTTCACATATATGTTTAAAAATGTTAAATTGACTTTATATTTTCAAGTTAAATCATATAAAAATAGACATTTAAAAAATGTAATTTGTCAAATTTTAATAACATTTCGTTTAAAATGTGTACTTAAACATGACTTGATAGAAGCCTTCTAATAATATTTTTGGTTGTGTTTAGTAATGCAAATGAAAAATACAAAGAAATCGCACCAATTGTACAGACCCGTGTTAGCCCTCCTCCGTCCAGCAGATGGCGCTGTCCGCACGATTGGCGTCACTTTTCTGAACTGCTTGCTCTCTGCGCGCTCGTTTAGTTTCTCTCTGTTTATTTTCGCCCTCTCTCGGCGCCGACGTCCCTGCGAGACTCGCGTGCCTGCGCTTCCTTTAGGGTTTAAAGCAAGCGAAAGGAGAACATTTTGAAGAAAAGAGAAGCGACAGGATGGAGAAGGAGGAGTGTCGGTGAGTAATGGGGAGGGGGTCACGAGTGGGAGAAAGCGGAGTTGAAAGGCTGCGACGTTTTGGGGAGTCCGAAAGGCAAGGGCGGTGAGTCCCGCGAGAGGGAAAATGGAAACGAGGGGAGTCGCGGCAGCCTGACGAGATCCTTCAGTTCTGGTGGACTGGTGTTCTTTTTGTGATTCAACTAGTGAAACATTACAACGCTTGTTCATTTCATGTCCTGTTTCGGCTAATTATGCACAGTTGGTTATCACTTAAGGTTAATGACATACCACAGTTGGACTTTTCTCATATTATGTTCTACATGGATAACTTGTATCCATCTGTCTCTGATATGATATGCACTGTAGTAAGTGGAGAAATAGCAAACCGTCTTTTAAATGGTTTATTAATGATTTTAAACAATACTTCCAATCACTTAAGAAACTGAAATCCAGCAAATCTGGGTTTAAGATAACATATCTCATTTATTGCTGTTTTGATTTATGCCTCCTCTATCGTTTGGCCTGTGCTCCTTATTTGTTATCTTAGCCCTATTTTGTATACTGTGAAATTCATCTAGCACCCAACGTACTTTGAATGTTTATATATTTTTTGAATGTTGAATTTATATCCTCTGAGAGTATTGTATTGTGCTTCATTTGATTTAAAAAAAAAAAAAAAAAATCCTTCAGTTCTGGTGCGCTAAGGCTGGGCGCCCGTTCGCGTGCACGCCGGCAGCCGTGTGAGTCGCTCGCTCGCTCTTCTCTCCCTGTCATTGCCATTTAGCTGGAGTTTAGCGAGCGGCAGGACTCGCAAATATCCGACAATTCCATCCTGGAGAATTTAATGCAAGTACGAGTAGAGCAGCCGGAGGGAATCCGGAGCAAACCTCAGACGGGGTGCCAGTTTATTGGCACCGGGTCATCATTTTAGCCTAAAACACAGATAATGGGAGGAGTAGAATGGAGTACCCAGGGAAAAATGGAGAGGATGCAAACTCCACATGGGTAGCAAGTGCTATTAAAGCCAAGTTTGACTAGTTAAGCAATAGTTGCCCTGGCACACCGCAGATGGCAGTATTCTCCAAGCCGTCATGCCATTACAAGTCTTGTCATTTTCAGTTGTGGGTTATCAGTTTATCACATTAACACAAATTGTAAGTGCATCATCTTTTTTTTCTTGCAGTATTTTTAACTCCTAACAAGCACAGAGAAGACTTAACTGATGGTGCGAGCAAAGAGAACAAGTGTGACCCCGAGGAGGACCGTTAACATGGTGGGTATTCACACAGTAAGGTGAGCCCCAGTTGAGTGGGTACAAAACCTTCAGCTTTATGAGCGGCTACCCTTTCCTTCATTATGACAGACACCTAATTCAATTCAGGGCCACAGTGGTCACGAGTGGTATGGGGTGCGAGAGATGAACCAACCAGATGGGGGCGTCAGATTGTCACAGTTGAGAGCTGCCAGCGAACTGGACGTGTGTGGTTGTGCTTGGTTTAAACCGGTTTGGTAATGTTATGATTGTTTTAGGTAAACAGATTGATACTTGATTAATCCCAAGGGAAATTGCAGCACCAGGCCAAAAAGTGACTGGAATGGAATTCCCAGAGTATGGAAGGACTGAGAGAGAGAGAGAATTTCTAAGACCGTGTCTCACCTGGACCGAGACAGAGGACAGCTCCCTTGGGCCACGGGTTGTAAACATGGAAGCCTCACCCTGCAGGGGCCAGCACCGGACTTGGACTTTTACAGGGCCCTATTTTGCCGCACTTGCGCCACATGGGGGAAGTGCTGCCGGAAGAAGCTCATTGGGCACTTGGACTCCTTCTGTGTGCCCAATAAAAGGAGCCAATCACTAGGGGCCTCATGCAGAATGCTGTATGTAGAACTCGCACTATAACATGGCGTACGGACAAAAGCGGAAATGTGCATACGCACAAAAAAAACCCCCAGATGCATAAATTTGTGCGCTCGCCAATTTCCACGTTCTTCTCCTACATAAATCCTGGTCAGCGTGAAAATGTGCACGCACCTGCTGTCCCGCCCCAACTCCTCTCAGAATTACGCCGCTTTGAATATGCAAATCAATATAAGTGGCCTTTAAGATCAGCCTTCTGTGAAAAGACAACGGGAAAAGTACGAGGGGAAAATAGAAGAGTTTCAGCGAATACCAAGTGGAGGCAAAGAAAAACGTACTATTTGTTGGTTTAAACAGTGGGATAATCAACTAAAGGAAGTTGATCGAGTGACATTTGTGTGTTGGAAAAACTCAAAAGCTCACATTCACAAAATCGCACAGTGCCGGAAATAATAAAGAAGTCACATATCAAAGTTGCCGTGAAAAGCCGAGTTGTAAGCCCACTGTCTGAGTGTCATATGAAAGCTTTTTAGGGTACAGAGAAAAAAGGCACACGGTGGGGAAAAAGCACGAAATGTCAACTTCAATCTCGACATTTCCACTTTAATCTCGTAGTTTATTTTGTCATTAAAGTAGAACATCATAAAATTCATCTTAAAATCGTTTAATTAACCAGTTTCTCAAATCACATCGTAATTAAAGTAGCACGTTAAATGCTTTGTTTTGTATTTGATCTTCTATGTGCTCTGTGCGTGTGAATCACTACGTGCTTCTTAACTCTTTGAGGGCTAAATATTTTTTCCCAAAAAAAAAAACCCAGTTTCTGAAAAGCAATGGTTTCACACAGAAATACACATAAAATGTCTGTTGCTGCATGCTGTGGCTGCCAGTTTGCAAAGAATTTGCGGCGAGGCTGTCTCTGCATGGCTGGGACACGGTTGCAGTGCATTGCAATCTGGTTTCTACCTTTATCATTGTTAAGTGGCAGTCCTCCCTGGCAAACATTGTCAGCACAACAATTAGCTGGGGACCAATCTGGCCTGAAGCTGGAACCTCACATTTGTTTTCAATCACTTGTATCAAAATCTGAGTCTGACAAGTCCTAGTCCAGTTCAGAGATAATAACAGGCAAAACGTCGTCCACAGAGTTTTTTGCTTGACGCATTCGCTTTGATCTCTCGCCAGATGTCAGTGCTATTTTTGATGTCGTTTGTGCCTTGCTACTCATGAGAGTGCAGGAAATCTCGGTCAAACTAATGAATCTAACTTTCCTTCTAGCAACAAGAGTCCAACTAAAACATAACGGTTGGTTTTGTCGCAGTTTACAATCCATTATCATCGTCAACTCCTCTTTTTGACAAAAGTCAACATTAGCCATGAAAGAGTTAAACAGGCTTCCTCTTCCTCCGACTGGACACAGAATCCATGACGGTCGTGATATTACAGCTCTCTGAATAACTAAAATACTGAGATGTATACGTGATGTCATTTTCATGATGACAGGAGTTAAAGCACGTTATTAAACAGGGGAACACGGTGGCGCAGTGATAGTGACAACATTTTTGTGCGTACGCACCGTTTATCTATGAGGCCCCAGCACTCAAGGGCTCGAGTCGGGAGGAAGAGGATGAAGCTCTTGAGGAGGAGGAGGAGGAGTGGAGGCGGAAGGACTGTGATTTGAATAAACCGTGTGGTGTGTGCAGCAAAGTTGTGTGTAAAGCAATGCAAACCCTATTATGTGACATCTGCTATTAAATTCTGCTCCATACTTGTCATTTTTGTTATTTGTATACTGCATTGAGGATTTATTCTGTTCTGTGTATTGTTGACACCCACTGCACCTAAAAAGGGGTCTCTCTCTGAACTGCCTTTCCTAAGGTTTCTTCCATTTCCCCGGTCTTCTTAGACAGTCGAGGCAGGGCCTGTTCGAGCCCATTGCGGCACTTCTTGTGTGATTTTGGGCTCTAGAACAATACATTGTGTTGTACTGTATCCGGCCTGTCTGTCGTGGACTGATTGAGGTCATTGATGTTAGGTAGAATGCCTAGAAGGGGCTGGGTGGTCTCGTGACCTCTGAACCCCTGCAGATTTTTTTTTTCCTCCAGCCATCTGGAGTTTTTTTCTGTCCTCCCTGGCCATCGTTCCTTACTTTTATTCTATGTTAATTAGTGTTCCCTAATTTTCATTATTTATTTTGTCTTTCTTCATCATGTAAAGCACTTTGAGCTCCATTGTTTGTATGAAAATGTGCTCGTGAAATAAATGCTGTTGTTGTCACGAAATACACACACAAAATATGCCAGTTTTATGCACTGCTAGCCGCCCCCTCCATTACGACGGCCACTTCGTTCGGTTCAGGGGTTACAGTGGGTGGGGTGGGGTGCAAGGCAAGTGCCAACCCTGAAAGGAGCTGGGGCAGCAACAGTTTATTACAGGATGCCACTCGGGTAGCACTGGGCACACGTGTGTTTGAATGTCATTTCATCTGAGTTTGGTGGGCAGCAGGGGTCGCACAAATCCGAGATTGTAGCTTGGAGAAATAATAACGGCTTCCTTCCAAGTATTGACCAGAATAGCCAGAGGAAATCCCAATGTAGACACTGGGAGGGTCGCCTGTCTTGTCAGCATCAGAAGCAACCCCTAGACGGGGTGCCAGCCCATCACACCCAGTCAGTTAATGGGGGTAAAGAGAATGGAGTCCACAGAATAAAAATTTAAGAAAACCTCTCAATGAAGGCAGAAGGAGAACCTGCAGCCTCCATGCAGATAGCAGCCGGGTGTGGGCATCGAGCTTAGGGTGCGGGAAATTCCTTTGAGGAGTAGCGGTAGTTGCTTCTGGCACACAGTAGAGGGCAGTGTTCCCCCCCCCAAGTCATCTCTACATTTTTGAATTCGATTTTGCAAGTAAACCAGGACATTGAGTGTATGATATGAAAGTGTAAAAATTGTAACGTTCTTGGCTTTGTCTTCCTCGAATGGCCTCCGTCTCCTTATCAAGGTAAGTTTTCACACCAAGTCAGCCGCTGCAGATCTCTCAAAATAAGCATGCCAGGTTGTTTTTGATGTCTTAATGCGGCAGTTTGGTCACCAGTGTGACGGGCGGCCTCGGCCATTACCTGGCCGGATGGAAGGACCCTACGAGAGAGCCTCCCCTGGGACGCTAGAGGGGCTATGGCACCACGGATTCCCGTAGGGCATGCTGGGACTTGCTGTTGGGTTCCGTTCTGGGGGAGCTGCGGGTGGGCAATGTCGGTCCTGGATAGCCATGGTGGCTGCTGGGTTTTGTTTTTGAGAAGTCAATTATTGCTGATGAAGTCGGTTAGTCATTGTCCAACCCACTATATCCTAACTACAGGGTCACGGGAGGGGTGGTCTGCTGGAGCCAATCCCAAACAGCACAGGGCACAAACACACTAGGGACAATTTAGAAATGCCAATGCACCTAACCTGCTTGTCTTTTGGATTGTGGGAGGAAAGACACGGGGAGAACATGCAAACTCCACAGAGGGAGGACCCGGGAAGCGAACCCGGGGTCTCATAAACTGCGAGGCAGCAGCGCTACCCACTGCGCCACTGTGCTGCCCCCCTTGCTTAAGTGACATTTTGATGCTTCATTTTAGTGGTCTCATTTGTGGTTCCCCCGCCCTCCTCGATTGCTTATTTCAATCTTAAACGGCTGCATTCACTGTTCTAATGGCTCCTTACTAGCAATAAGATGTAAATGACAAAGCAGCCAGCAGTTCTCCGTCTCGCTTGTTTCCATTAATATCTCGGTGTGTGTTCATCACGCACTGTTTGATTTAATAAAAGACTTGGTAGAAAAATGTGACAGACTGAAAATGATCTGCTTTTGGCTCAGAAATCATTTGGCTGATATCCTTGGAAAGGAAAACAAATCTACGAGATGAGAACCTTACATTGCAGACTAACAAGCCTGTTAGATTAAGTAACGGGCTGAGATTGGCAAGGATTTGGTTTCTAATGAAGCCATTGGGTTGGAATGAAAACCTGCAGCCACTGCGGCCCTCCGGGACCGACACTGCCCACCCCTGCTGTAGAGGATTTCCGCCACACCCGGGCGAGTCCTGATGAAACCACCCAGAGCTGAATAAAAGGGGCCGCCTCGGTTTGCCAGGGAGAGGAATGGAGGCGGCACAGAAAGAGAGGAGGAAGAAGAAAGAAGGGACTGAGCATTGTACCGTTTGTCTGTGGGGAGCGAGGGGGAAAAAAAAAAGCTGCCCCATGACACATAAACGTGCGTGACTTGTGCCAGTCTGTGCCCGAGTTTGGGGAGATTCCATAACAGAATAAAGAAGAGCCTCGATCCCGACTCGCGTGGCAAATTCACTGAGGCATCTAATCGCCTTTTTCTTTTTTTCTTCTTTCAGTATCCTCAACTTAACTTCTAAAACGGTCGTCGAATCGCACAAAAGGCAGAGAAGACTTGTGTGAAGCGGACAGACGCGAGGAGGATCATCTCAAACGGGGCAGAAGCTGCACTGAGGGAAGGACCCGTAACGTGGTGTGGGCTTTCCCACAGCAAGGTGAGCCACAAAACGTTCAGGTTTATGAACGGCCAGCTTCGTCATGACTGCCACTTGTTTCAGTTCAGGGCTACTGTGGAGTTGGCGACGTGAACCAACCTGAAGGGGGGTGCCAGTCCATCACACAGCCAGCCACCGGTATGGGTCAGTTGAGAGCTGCCAGTTAACGGGGCACACTTGGCGTTTGGTTTAGGCCGGTTTGATAACGTTGTGATTGTTTCGGATAGACAGTGTCACAAAAAATAGACGCAAGAGTCATTAAAAGGTACGGGGCAGCCACCCGTATAATAATATTTCCTGGCTTCAAAAGAATAATAATGCATTTTATTTAATAGGCACCTTTCTTAGCACTCGAGGTCACCTTACAATGAAGTTGACCAACATCCGTAAAATAAAAATAAAGAGCCTGATAAAAAAGCAATAATTAGCAAACAAAGAAAGATAACTGGATGAATCGTTCACACTGATGCGCTCAGTACGGAGTCCAAAACAGAAGTGAGGAGTTTGGGTCAATATGGTGGCTTTAAAGGCCAACAAGGGAAGTGAGGTCATCCAGGGCGGAAGAGGAAGGGCTCGGACCAGGATGTGACGTCATCAAAAGGGCCGCCCACTGGAAAGGCTCTCCGCTCACAGGTTCCATACCGACAGTGACGTCCTCGGAAGGGCCGGGAAACTGGAAGTGACGTCGTCTTGGGATTTCCCGTGAACGGTCTGTAGGCTTTAGACCCTTCCGCTGCCTCCCAGGCGCACGTGTGTGACAATGGATAGAGAGATCGAAACGTTACAAATCTCAAAGGAAATGACAGGGTGGACCAAAAAGTCGTACATAACTGATTCAGTACCATTATCTCCGCTCACAGGATGGGGTTTTGGGCTGGGGTGAAGGGCTCTTGGCATGGATGGATGTTGGAGCCAATCCCGGCAAGCATCTGGTGCAAGGCAGGAACAATCCATGGACGGGGAGAATATGCTTGCGCGTACACACACACATGCAGAGGGGGCATCGTCTTTTGGACTGAGAGAGGAAACCTGGAACACCTCACCCCTGGAACTGCGCCACCCCACAAATAACGTATATAATGAAACTAGCTGTCCCCGCGTTGCTCCGCCCACACAGCAGTGAAACGGGACAAACTTTAAAAAGCAACTAAACAAATTTACAAAAAAAATGTAGTTCTGGCCAAGCGGAAGGTCGGTGCGCTCCCACGTCAAATGTTGTCATTGCATCTGATTGTGTTCAGCTCTGACGGGATAGCGTCCCCCACGTTGGGCGCGTGATCTGTGGCAATCAGCAGCTACCCTCTGAAACACACGGAGCTCTGATCTATCTCTCTCTCTTAAAAATGTCAAACGTTACTCCATAACAATCTGTAGATGATAATGTCTAGCTAAGCAGAGGCATGGTGCACTCCAACATGTGGCGTGAGGTTGAGCGACTTGAATGGAGGCTGGTGAGTGAGTAAGTGAGGACCCCGCCCGGCTTCCTACTCCCGAGAACCCGCCTCCCTACGCCTCGAGCCCCGACCCCTCAGCCCACTGCATGTCTCTCGGATTCGCTCAAGTAAATTGGTATCGCAAGTGAACTATGATCCTTAGCGCAATGAGCGAAGCCGCAGAATCTTCCGGAATGTTCCAGCAAACTCAGAAAAACTTAGAAAACCCAATCTAAATCCGTTAAGTTGCTCTGTCATTCGCTAGCTAAGCGGAGGTAAGGTACACGCCCTGAAGCTTGCACCTGAGTGAGGAGGGTCCTACATCCCCCTCCCCTCAGCCCGCTGCATGTCTCTCAGATTCACGCAAATCCATCGGTACCGCAAGAGAACTCTTCATACTTAGTGCGATGGAAAAAATTTGCAAAACCATCCGGAATGTTCAAGCAAATTCTAGAAAAAAAAAAAAAAAAAGCTGATCGAAATCCATGAAGTTGTTCTCTTGTGAAAGCAGACAGACAGACAGACGTTGGATTTTATAGATAGAGAGATAATGGAAGGAGACCTGCACTGCACTTTGTTTTGAGGACGCATCCTGCGCTTGTTCATGTCCTCGTTTGCACGGCTCACCTCAGTCAGGTTATCGATTGAAATCCGTTAAGTAGTTCTCTCATCAAAAGCAGACAGACAGACGTTGGATCTTACATACAGTGCATCCAGAAAGTATTCACAGCGCATCACTTTTTCCACATTTTATTATGTTACAGCCTTATTCCAAAATGGATTCAATTCATTTTTTTCCTCGGAATTCTACACACAACACCCCATAATGACAACGTGAAAGAAGTTTACTTGAGGTTTTTGCAAATTTACTAAAAATAAAAAAACTGAGAAATCCCATGTCCGTAAGTATTCACAGCCTTTGCTCAATACTTTGTCGATGCCCCTTTGGCAGCAATTCCAGCCTCAAGTCTTTCAGAATGTGATGCCACAAGCTTGGCACACCTATCCTTGGCCAGTTTGGCCCATTCCTCTTGGCAGCACCTCTCAAGCTCCATCAGGTTGGATGTGAAGCGTCGGTGCACAGCCATTTTAAGATCTCTCCAGAGATGTTCAATCAGATTCAAGTCTGGGCCACTCAAGGACATTCACATAGTTGTCCTGAAGCCACTCCTTTGATATCTTGGCTGTTTGCTTAGAGTCGTTGTCCTGCTGAAAGATGAACCGTCGCCCCAGTCTGAGGTCAAGAGCGCTCTGGAGCAGGTTTTCATCCAGGATGTCTCTGTCCATTGCTGCAGTCATCTTTCCCTTTATCCTGACTAGTCTCCCAGTTCCTGATGCTGCCACCATCACGCTTCACTGTAGGGATGGTATTGGCCTGGTGATGAGCAGTGCCTGGTTTCCTCCAAACGTGACGCCTGGCATTCACACCAAAGAGTTCAATCTTTGTCTCATCAGACCAGAGATTTTGTTTCTCATGGTCTGAGAGTCCTTCAGGTGCCTTTTGACAAACTCCAGGTGGGCTGCCATGTGCCTTTTACTAAGGAGTGGCTTTTGTCTGGCCACTCTACCATACAGGCCTGATTGGTGGATTGCTGCATAGATGGTTGTCCTTCTGGAAGGTTCTCCTCTCTCCACAGAGGACCTCTGGAGCTCTGACAGAGTGACCATCGGGTTCTTGGTCACCTCCCTGACTAATGCCCTTCTCCCTCGATCGCTCAGTTTAGATGGCCGGCCAGCTCTAGGAAGAGTCCTGGTGGTTTTGAACTTCTTCCACTTATGGATGAATGAGGCCACTGTGCTCATTGGGACCTTCAAAGCAGCAGACATTTTTCTGTAACCTTTCCCAGATTTGTGCCTCGAGACAATCCTGTCAGAGGTCTACAGACAATTCCTTTGACTTCATGCTTGGTTTGTGCTCTGACATGAACTGTCAACTGTGGGACCTTCTATAGACAGGTGTGTGCCTTTCCAAGTCATGTCACATCAACTGAATTTACCACAGGTGGTCTCCAATGAAGCTGCAGAAACATCTCAAGGATGATCAGGGGAAACAGGATGGACCTGAGCTCAATTTGGAGCTTCATGTGAAAGGCTGTGAATACTTATGGACATGTGCTTTCTTAATTTTTTTTATATTTTTAATAAATTTGCAAAAATCTCAAGTAAACTTTTTTCATGTTGTCATTATGGGGTGTTGTGTGTAGAATTCTGAGGAAAAAAATGAATTGAATCCATTTTGGAATAAGGCTGTGACATAAGAAAATGTGGAGAAAGTGACGCGCTGTGAATACTTTCTGGATGCACTGTAGAGATTATAATGTTAACGGGGTACAAAGACGCACATAACTAGCCTTGTCAAGGAGTAAGTTAACAGAGTGGGAGAAATTTACTACGATAAATAGACAGGAAGGATACTTTATTAAACCCAAGGGGAAATTCCCATACTCCAGCAGCAGCATACTGATCAAAAAAACATTAAATTAAAGAGTGATAAAAATGCAGGTATAACAGACAAAAACTTTGTATAATGTTAACTTTAACCCCACCCCCCCGGTAGAATGGTACTATATAACATCCATCCATCCATCCATTTTCCAACCCGCTGAATCCAAACACGGGGTCACGGGGGTCTGCTGGAGCCAATCCCAGCCAACACAGGGCACAAGGCAGGAACCAATCCCGGGCAGGGTGCCAACCCACCGCAGGACACACACAAACACACCCACACTAGGGCCAATTTAGAATCGCCAATCCACCTGCATGTCTTTGCACTGTGGGAGGAAACCCACTCAGACATGGGGAGAACATGCAGACTCCACGCAGGGAGGACCTGGGAAGCAAACCCGGGCCAACTAACTGCGGGGCAGCAGCGCTACCACTGTGCCACTATATAACATATACTGCCTTTATCTATCTGTTATATAGTACCTTTACCTATCTACCTGTCTGTTTTATAGTGCCTTTATCAAACTGTTATATAGTGACTTTATCTATCTGTCTGTGTCTGTTATATAGTGCCTTTATGAATCTGTATTCATAAAGCCAGGCCAGGTTCTCTTTGAAATGGTGGCCTTAGTTCAGGTCAGATCCAGCCTTTAGATCTTTCACTGTTGCATTTCACCCAGCATGCATTGGACCTTTGCTGTCAATCTGAATGGTGAAAAAAATGAAAGAATTGTAAAAAAAATTTTTTTTTGTCTTAGCAGGCTTGTTGTGAAAACTTACTTGATAAAGAGACAAAGTCCAGTTGACTGAGTCCACAGCATTGCAAATCTCTCGAAAAGAAGCGCCGTGCTGGCAGTTAGCCCAGGTTGTTTTTGACGCCTTAATGTGGTAATTCTGTCGCTTTTTCATTTTCACAGATAAAGAGGAGCCGCGGTCCCAGCTCACGTGGTAAATTCACAGTGGCATCTGATGGCCGCCAGGCCAGGGCTTGAAATCTGAGAAGAGCAGACACATTAGAGAAGAGCTTGGCCCAGATCATGGCTTCAGCCCAAGAGGAGGAGGACCCGGATCGAAGAGCACCGTGGCACATTAAACAAGAGGACTGTGAGTGGGGCGCGCCAGAGGAGGTGCGCGTTAAGGTGGAGGAGTACGAGGGCAGAATCTCCGTTTTTAAAGTGGAGGAGGCCAACTGGGAGGCTGTCAAGATTAAGGCGGAGCATCCGGAAGATTCCTTGGAGAGTCGGCGACTGCTCCACCGGGACAGCAAAGACAGTTTAAAGCAGGAGGTGTCTGAAGAGTCTCATTCCAGTTTGCACCCCTTGTTCACTAAGATGGCTGCCCAGGAACTGAAAACGGAGATACCCGAGTTTGAAGAGGGAACCACCGAAGGAAACTGGAGAAAATCAGAGGAGCAACATTGGCCTGGGAGTGCAGGAATAAGTAAGTAATGTGATTTAAATATAAAAAAAACAGTGACACCGAGAACACCAGCAGTGGCTCTCGTGATGTTTTTAAGAGCAGGATACCCATTGTGTTCAATCTTCGTAGGGAACAGCTGCTGGTGTCCAGCACCGGATATTTTTGTACATAAAGCTGTGGCTTAAGCAGTGAAGTCCTGTCGAGAGGCGTTGTGTAATGTGTTGTGTTTCGTCAAAAGAGAAGGAAGGCCTAAATTATACCCAAAAAATCAACACAAAATCCTACCCTCTCAACATTAAAGTCAACTGGAGTGATTTTATTCAAAATCCATAGACTCCACTCATTTTCCGATTCAAACAGATGTGCCAACTTTTACTCACGTTGAGTGATTTGTTTTTATCACTTCCAATTTAGCTGACATCTGTATCCAGGGTGACTTACAGCTTTTTGAGACCAAACGGCTTCTGTTTTGTTTTTTTTTCCTTCTTCTTCTTTTATCCTAATTGTAATGCAGAGAGGTCTTGTGACTTCCCAATGGTGTCAGGAGTGAGATCTGAGCCCACGACCTCGGGCGTGTTGCGTTTACCACTGCGATTCTCACGTCTGCACCCTGACAGACGTTACAGTGAAGTGCTTCGGCTGTGTTAATGTGTTGTGTTGAAAACTCGAAAGTCCACGGGGCCTGTGGCTGCTCTGTTTTTATCTCGGAAGTCGCCAGAAATGGAGTGAGGGTCTGATGGACCCCCGTATCCCAGCATCCTGCCTGGAGGAGATTCACAAAAAGGCTTCCGCTCAAGTGGGCTGACTTTGGGTTAGGCCGGACCAAAATGCACTTCACTCTGAACTCTGCTCAAAACAAATCAAAAAAGAGAGGATGACAGGCAACCCCTGGCTAGGATAAAACTAAAAATCTTTGTAAAGGGGGATTTACTGATAGAAATCAAAAGAGGCAAACCTAAACCGGAAACAAAATCCATCCTCGGGCAGAATGCATTCAAATTGTCCTGCGTCCGACTTCATTTCCCAGCCTGTCTTTATAGGACTAGACTTTCTTGACCCGATAGATACTTTATTAATCCCAAGGGGAAATTCACATTAACTCTGTGAGGGATGAATATTTTTTCCAAAAAACATAGTTTCTGAAAAGCAATAGTTTCACACAGAAATCATCATAAAACGTCTGTTGCTGCATGCTGTGGCTGCCAGTTTGCCAAGATTGTGCGGCAGGCTTGCTGCCAGGCTGTCTTTGCATGGCAGGGGCATCAGCAACGGTGGTCACGGTTGCAGTGCATTGCAATCTGGTTTCTGCTTCTTGCCATCGTTAAGTGGCAGTCCTCCTGGCGAACATTACCGTAGGCGTGTCGGCGACATGACCCTGTTTCAGCACCACGATTAGCTGGGGGACCAGTCAGCTGAAGCTGGAACCTCACATTCGTTTTCGATCGCTTGTATCAAAATCGGAGTCCGACAAGTCAAAGTCCAGTTCAGAGATAATAATAGGCAAAACTTTGTCCACGGAGTATTTTGCTTTATGCATTTTTTTTTGTTCTTTATTTCACTTTATACAATTTCTTGTATTAGCAATTTGTTAATTTTCACGTACCCCTTTGTGTCAGCCATTGTACAGCAATTACACGTTAAGGGCCTTGCTCAAGGGCCCAGCAGAGTAGGATCTCTTTTGGCAGTGACGGGGATTCGAACCGGCAACCTTCTGGATACCAGCACAGATCCTTCGCCTCATTCTCTTCGCTCTCTCGTCCATTATGTCTTGTTTGCACCTTACTACTCGCGCAAGTGCAGGAAATCCCGGTCAAACCAACGAAGCTAACTTTCCTTCCAGCAACGAGAGTACAACTAAAACGTAACGGTTGGTTTTGTCACAGTTTACGGTTGATAACCATCGTCGACTCCTTTTCGACAAAAGTCGACATCAGCCCTGAAAGCGTTAACAGTGACGGACGGGTCGTCCTGCTTTATGGGGATCCACCCACAAAATACAAGGAAGGTAAGAAATTTGAAAGGCGCACACAAATACTAAATAACGGTTCCGGTCAGGTTGGAGAGCAGGCACTGCTACAGCGCGTTGCTGCACCCACCACATTTTGAAATGGCTTGGGATCCTAGTTGGCAACCAAGGCAGACACGCAGTCCAGTCCCACCCTCCGAAAATGACTGCAGCCAAGTGTTATGTGGGCATCCCCTTGTTTCCGATGGGAGTGTTAGCTCCGTGGAAATATGTTCTTTTATATTGCGGCGTTTTAATAACCGTTTAGTTAAATAAGTATAAAGTATAACGGCGATATCCCTCTTTTCGGCGATAGGCGGCGACAAAGTCACAGAAAAGACAGAATATACTTAGCTTGTTTAATGCGGCTTACGTTGCTTTAAAACGACAGGGAAGACCAGTCACATTTCATTGTTAACCACGGGGATTCGGTCGTGTAGAAATGGCTTTTTTCTGTCACAACGGAGGTGGCCTTGGAGTCTATGGCTTCCACTCCCGCAGGTCTTCAAAGCTTGGCAAGGTTCCCGCGTTCTTTTTATATTGTGTCCACACGACCACATCCCCCAGTACAATGCCAAACAAGGTAGACAAACTTAGGCTAAGCAGCAGACAGTCAGATCATATAACACTTAGGCCTTTTAGGGCTGACAACAGCTGTTCTTGTCTGTCTTTATACTTTGCCTAGCCCAGCAATTCTGAAAGTTGACACCCTGTGCTAAAGCTGGCTCAGCTCTTCATGGCATGTATTACAGAAAAAGAATGAAAAATACATTTAAAGAGATCTAAAACAGATACAGTGACACAATTCTTAATATTATAACAAGCTTAGTATAACACCCCTTGGCCTTGTCCAACAATGAGGGTCCTCAGCAATGAGCTGGATCACCCTCGGGTAATTGTGCCACATGGCCGTAGTGGCGTAACTGAGGCTCCCTCACAATGCAGGTCAGGTGCCTCATTCGGGACTCCATGAGCAACACAAAGTCAAACCAGCAGCACCCAAGGATTTTCCAGAGAGACACACAGAACTGAAGGAGTCCAGTCTTCATCTCAGGTCACTGGGTAGCATCCATGTCTCACAAACAGGAAGCACCAGGACTCTAAAGACTTGGACCTTTGTCCTTTTGTGCCACACATCCCTGTCCAGCGACCTCATGACCCTCCATGCTCTCCCAACCCATCTACTGAGTCACCTGAGTGGTAAGTAAACCTCTCAATGACGAGGTCGACTCTCTCTCCGCAGACAGACACACTGCTGATGGCCGTGCCCAGGAGGTCATTAAAGGCCTGACTCTTTGGTTTTTATCAGGACTCTCACAAGCCCAGACCCTCGCACTCCTCAGATAATAACAAACACATTACATTTTAAAGAGGGTACATAATTAGACAAAATACTATAAAATTTCACAAAGCAGAAGTTAATGAATCAAAAATGAACAAAATGAAAACATTAAACTTAGGCCTAGGGCTTAAACGTGACAACTGCAGCAGCTTTGGACGTTGGGACGAGACCAGCCTTGGTTGGGCTGCCAGTCCATTTTGGCACTCATTGAGCCCCACTCACTTTCAGCAAGGATGACGGCTGAATGTGAAGTATTTGAAGCCCAGAGTCCCGGGAACCAGGGGGCAGTTGTACCCACCACTTTGCCACTGTCGTGCAAGCACAAATGCGTTTTGTATTTTTCTAAAACTTCAAAGTGTCATCCAATAAATCGCAGCCAGGAAGAGGAAAGTCAAACGTGCGCCCGTTGCTGTAGGTCATCCTGCCTGCCCTGCCCCTCTAATGTTACTCTGCCAAGCTTTGGGCTGCAGCCACGAGGAGTTGTGCCACCACGCGACTTATTAATGGAAAAGAAGATCTAAATAGAATTGTAGACGCTGCAGGGCACATTGATGGATACAGCGGGCACATCTGTGGGGTATTTGAGGACGAGGGGGGGAATGAGCAGACAGGCGGAGAAGATGAAAAGTCCACTCACACAGAGCAGTGAGGCAGCAATACCAAGCAGGGTGCCACCTGTCTCTTTTTATAACGTATCTGTTCAAAACGTTTTAACTAAATAGTGTGTTTCATTGCAGATTTACCGGAGAATGGCAGCTTCTCCCTGTCTACTTTTGCTCAGACCTCGCTTCAGTGCAGGCTGCCACAAGAACACAGCAACGAGAAGGTAAAGAAATCAACTAGTGAAAATTTGACGGCAGGCCCTTTCCAGTGCAGTTCACCTCCTGCCGCCAAACTAACGCTGACAGAAGCCGTCGACGGCGATCGACAGCAAGTACGCAGCACAGATCAAGAGGATTTGCCTGCTAGCCAAGAGTGTGAAAAAACTTCCAAATGTAAATCTGTACGTGAAGATAAGTGGATTCACACGAGGCAGAAACCATATGACTGTCCTGAATGTGGCAAACTATTTCCATGCATTAGGAACCTTAACCGACACAAGAGAATCCACACGGGTGAGAAGCCCTATTGCTGTCCAGAATGTGACAAAAGATTTGTGCTCACCGGCTACCTGAAGAGCCATATGAGAGTCCACACTGGAGAAAAGCCGTACTGCTGTTCGGAATGTGGCAAACGATTCTCCCATAACTCCAGTCTTCAGACCCATTTAAAAATCCACACTGGAGAAAAACCTTACTGCTGTTCTGAGTGTGGGAAAAGATTTACACAAATAAGTGATTTTCAGAGCCACAGCAGAATTCATACTGGAGAGAAGCCTTTTTGCTGTGATGAATGTGGGAAAAGGTTCTCACAAATAAGCCATCTAAAGTGCCACATGAGGATTCATACTGGAGAGAAACTTTATGGTTGTCTGGTATGTGGCAAGCGGTTTATAGAGAGTGGTACACTTCGCAAGCACGAGAGAGTTCATACTGGTGAGAAACCTTACATCTGTTCTGAATGTGGCAAACGATTCTCGAACAACTGCAGCCTTCTGAACCACACGCGGATTCACACTGGAGAAAAGCCATATACTTGTTCTGAATGTGGCAAGCAGTTCTCGGATGGGCGTAGCTTTCGCAGCCACAAAAAAATTCACACTCAAGGAAAACCTTATTGCTGCTCAGAGTGTGGCAAACGGTTCTCTTACAATAGCTGTCTCCAGAACCACACCCGTCTTCACACTGGGGAAAAGCCATTTCGCTGTTCTGAATGTGGCAAACAATTCCCGACTGGTAGTGGCCTTTACAGCCACAGACGAATTCACACTGGAGAAAAGCCCTATGCATGTGGAGAGTGTGGCAAACGATTCTCTGGGGGTAGTGCTCTTCGTAACCACAGAAGAATTCACTCGGGGGGGAAAGCCATATAGCTGTTCTGAATGTGACAAACGATTCCCTAAACTGTAGTGCTCTTCACAGCCATAAAAGAAGTCACACTTGAGAGAAAAAAAAAAAACCTTATTGATGCTCTCATTGTGGCAAATTGTTCACGCCTTTGTACGGTGATTTCATACCAAGGAGAAGCTATATTGACTGTTCTGAATGTGAAAAAACGATTCTTACAAAGAAGTGCTATTCAAAGCCCCACCAGAATTCATTCTGGAAAGAAAACTTATTGCTGTTGTGAATATGGGAAAGGATTTGCACAAACAAGCATTCTTCATGACCACATAAAAGTTCATATTGGACAGAAACTTTATAGTTGTCCCCAATGTGGTGAGCGGTTTTTAGAAAGAGAGAGAGAGGGGACCCTTCATAAGAAGTCTCACTGCTGTTGTGAATGGGCCGACAGCTGCTCTCATTAGAGTGGTTTAAAAACGGTATTGTAATGACGAGGCCATTTCATTTGTTTTTTGCTTTACACTGAAGACATTTGGGTTTTAAATTAAAAGATCGGGACAAGATGTGAGTTCATAATTCAGTCTTTAATTCCCTGTATTGACTTTACGATGTGTTTAACAATACAGAAGATGGCACCTTTTGTAGCAGACCACACAGCGTTTTAGGCAGTTTATGGAGAGCCTTCAAGTGAGTGACACCCAATACAGTGGAACCTCGGGTCACGACCATAATTCATTCCAAAACTTTGGTCGTGACCCGAAGTAAGTTCCCCCATAGGATTGTATGTAAATACAGTTAATCCGTTCCAGGCCATACAAACTGTACAGTGGTGTGAAAAACTATTTGCCCCCTTCCTGATTCCTTATTCTTTTGCATGTTTGTCACACAAAATGTTTCTGATCATCAAACACATTTAACCATTAGTCAAATATAACACAAGTAAACACAAAATGCAGTTTTTAAATGATGGTTTTATTATTTAGGGAGAAAAAAAATCCAAACCTACATGGCCCTGTGTGAAAAAGTAATTGCCCCCTGAACCTAATAACTGCAATCAAGCGTTTGCGTCTTTTACAGCGCTCTGGAGGAATTTTGGCCCACTCATCTTTGCAGAATTGTTGTAATTCAGCTTTATTTGAGGGTTTTCTAGCATGAAGCGCCTTTTTAAGTCATGCAATAGCATCTCAATTGGATTCAGGTCAGGACTTTGATTAGGCCACTCCAAAGTCTTCATTTTGTTTTTCTTTAGCCATTCAGAGGTGGATTTGCTGGTGTGTTTTGGGTCATTGTCCTGTTGCAGCACCCAAGATCACTTCAGCCTGAGTTGACGAACAGATGGCCGGACATTCTCCTTCAGGATTTTTTGGTAGACAGTAGAATTCATGGTTCCATCTATCACAGCAAGCCTTCCAGGTCCTGAAGCAGCAAAACAACCCCAGACCATCACACTACCACCACCATATTTTACTGTTGGTATGATGTTCTTTTTCTGAAATGCTGTGTTCCTTTTATGCCAGATGTAACGGGACATTTGCCTTCCAAAAGTTCAACTTTTGTCTCATCAGTCCACAAGGTATTTTCCCAAAAGTCTTGGCAATCATTGAGATGTTTCTTAGCAAAATTGAGACGAGCCCTAATGTTCTTTTTGCTTAACAGTGGTTTGCGTCTTGGAAATCTGCCATGCAGGCCGTTTTTGCAGGCCAGTCTCTTTCTTATGGTGGAGTCGTGAACACTGACCTTAATTGAGGCAAGTGAGGCCTGCAGCTCTTTAGACGTTGTCCTGGGGTCTTTTGTGACCTCTCGGATGAGTCGTCTCTGCGCTCTTGGGGTAATTTTGGTCGGCCGGCCACTCCTGGGAAGGTTCAGCACTGTTCCATGTTTTTGCCATTTGTGGATAATGGCTCTCACTGTGGTTCGCTGGAGTCCCAAAGCTTTACAAATGGCTTTATAACCTTTACCAGACTGATAGATCTCAATGACTTCTGTTCTCATTTGTTCCTGAATTTCTTTGGATCTTGGCATGATGTCTAGCTTTGGAGGTGCTTTTGGTCGACTTCTCTGTGTCAGGCAGCTCCTATTGAAGTGATTTCTTGATTGAAACAGGTGTGGCACTAATCAGGCCTTGGGGGTGGCTACGGAAATTGAACTCAGGTGTGATACACCACAGTTAGGTCATTTTTGAACAAGGGGGCAATTACTTTTTCACACAGGGCCATGTAGGTTTGGATATTTTTTCTCCCTAAATAATAAAAACCATCATTTAAAAACTGCATTTTGTGTTTACTGTTATATTTGACTAATGGTTAAATGTGTTTGATGATCAGAAACATTTTGTGTGACAAACATGCAAAAGAATAAGAAATAAGGAAGGGGGCAAATAGTTTTTCACACCACTGTATGTAAATATATTTAAAGATTTTTAAGCACAAAAATAGTTAATTATACCATAGAATGCACAGCGTAATAGTAAACTAAATGTAAACACATTGAATAACACTGAGACAAACACCCAGGCTCCCTGCTCAGCAGCTCGCTCGCTCTCTCTCCCCCCCTTTCTCTCTTTCTTTCTCTCCCTCCCTCTCTCCTGCACCGGCTTTCTCCTCCTGCTTCCTGCCTTCTCCTGCAACCTCCCGTTCTTTCCTGTTCTCTTCTTTTTATCTTTAGCCGACTTGCGCCTCTATTTATGAAGAGACGTGGTAGTCGTGGCACTCAGCAGCTCCTGGGAACAATTACGGATGTGGACCGCTTCTCATCTGTGCACTTGGTTGAGAAACACCCACGTCACGAACTCCTCAGGAACCGCTTCGGCCGCACGCCACCAAGCCGCGAGTGCGGGGACTATTTATTAAAACTGGCCTTTATGATGGGAGCTGTGGACCCGCTATACCACAGGAGGAAGCTGGGTTGAGAGGAGGTCACAGTTTTGAGGGAGAGTCCCTCTGCGTGATGCACCGAGAACAATGTACAGTGCAGGGAGAGACTGAACACGTGTGGAAATCGACGCATACGAACCAGAAGGGTAACTGGCTTGCTCGTCACCCGAGTGTGTGGTCGTGAACAGATGCAGAAGTTTGGCGAACTTTTTTGGTCGTAACCCGATTTGTACGTGGTCCGAGACGTTCATGACCCGAGGTTCCACTGTATTTGGTTGCTTGTGCCTCGTTTGCAGTAACTGCCTCAAGTTTGCGACTCCTCGACGTCCCCAGATGCTTCTCCAGGCTGATTCTGCAGCCTCTTTTTCAGTTGTTGCTTGTTCTCCTTCACTCTCCTTGTTGGCTGCAGCTGCCACATTGACCCTTGGACCAGGGTGAGCCGAACAAGTGTAGGATGGTGCACAAACGTGCTTTGATTGTGCTCAAAGCAAAGTACAGTGCAGGTCTCCTTCCATCATCTCTCTCTCTCTCTCTCTCTCTCTGTATAAAATCCAACGTCTGTATGTCTGTCCGCTTTTCACGAGAGAACTACTTCACGGATTTAGATTGGGTGTTTTTCTATAGTTTGCTTGAACATTCCGGTTGATTTTGCGAGTTCTTTCGTTGCGCTGAGTATCATCGTTCGCTTGCGGGCCGAGGGGAAGGGGGCGGGGCCCTCCCCTCTCACATGACAGCCTAGTTCACATGAGGGAGCCACTTATCGGATCTCGATCAGGCTCTTTTCTGGAGTTTGCTTGAACATTCTGGTTGATTTTGCGACTTCTCTCAGAATCGTAGTTTGCTCGCAGGAGCGATTATATACGTGCTAATCCGAGACAAAGGCTGTGGGCCGAGATTGGGTTAGTGACGTCAGGAGTGGGCAGCCGGGCAGGGGCCCTCCTCGCTGTTCTTTCTCGCTACTACGTGGGCAGAGCCGCGGGGCACGGCTAGTTTTTAAATAAACGAGTGCTTCATGAAGGAGTAAAATCAGGTATTGGATAGATTGAAAACCTGTAGCTTCAGGAGCGGAGTAGGGGACCCCCCACTCTGTGTCATTGAACACGTGAAGATGTCGAAGCCCCCCCGAAATTCTGAGCTCTTCATCTCATACTCGTCTTTTGATCTCAAAACCCAAGCGTCTTCGGTGAAGAGGCAAAATGATGGAAGTGGCCCTGCTGTTCCAAACCTCCTGGAGGGGATCTGAAAGACCCTAAAGAATGTAACAAATGACCCTTCAGGCCGGTTTGTTTAGTTAATCGCTAAAGCTGCCCCCAAAATCCCATCCAGACCCTCCTTTAAGGGTTTCTGCTTCAGCTCCACGACTCGGTAGTTTGTTGAAGATTCCCACAGCTCTTCAGTGCGCTCGCGTGTGGGGAAACGAATCCTGCTAGATCTTTGTGGATTTTGAAAACTGGGATGAGCCCCACCTACCCCAGACCACCATGCAGCCTCCTCTCCTCAAGGCTGTGTCAGCAGGATAATTTTTTTAAGTCCTGGGGTACGCCTGGTTCCCCTTGTGATGGTGCGGGTTGGCTCCTTGCTCCTTGTGGGAACCTCTTCAGCCCGCAGCATCACATTTGGTGGCAGCGGTGGGATGAGCTGTGGCGGTGAGGTCAGAAGAGGAAACAGCAGGTGGGTTTTAAAGGACGCACAGACTCGAGCCAGAAGGGGGGACACATTCGGATTTGACACTTTTTTTTTTTTCATGTATTTATTTTTAAACTCTTTTAGGGCGAATGTTGACCTTTGTCAACAGCAGGGGCGGAGGGCTGATATCGACTCATTGGGGGCAGAGAACGGTAATCCGCTGTAAACGTTGATAAAACTCGCCGGTATCCTCTAGGTAGACCCCCTCTGCTAAGGAGGAACTGGTGGAACTCGATGTCGAGTCCCCACGTGTACGTGAGAGGCGGAGAGTGAACGCCATCTTGAATGGCATCGGGCGAGCTAGAGTGAGAGAGAAGAGCGAATTACACAAAGCACTCTGTGTGTGTTTTTTATTTATTTAATTTATTTTTATTTTTTGCATATTAATGCTGGATCGTATTCTGATTTATTGAACTCCGATTTGGATGCAAGCGATCTGGAAGTCAAAAAAAGAAATACGGGTAGCCATTTTCTTTTTCTTTCCAGAAAGTGCCTTTCCAGCTTATGGGTGATGAGACAAACGGGAATGTAATTAAGTACGTAATAACTCTGTACTCTAAATCTGCGTACTGTAGAGGCTCACGGAAAACATAAAACTGAGTGACATTTGTCATAAATATTTGAGGTCGTTACTTTGTGAGCTTTTTGTAAAATTAGTTTTGTTTGAAAAATACTCAGCCCTGGGAGAAAAGGAAAAAAAAAAAAAATTAATTGGCAAAGAGATTTGCATTTCTTATTCTTTTTTTGTCTCGTTTTTTACAAGAGGCTCCCCAAACGTGACGGGAGGGTGAAGCCAAGCGGCACCGTCACCCGCCTCTCCTCTGCCCACCTTCCACGTGCTGCTCTGTCGGTCTTTCTCATAGTGGGGTGACCTGAACTGCACAAGATAATCCAGATTGTTGTCCCACTAATGCACTTCATAGCCCGGAGCATAACGTCCCTTGACTTAAATCCAACAGTTTTTATGATGTGACCTCACGTTTAATTGTTTTTTTTTTTTAATTGCTTCTACATATTGCTTTGGCCGTGGGAATGTTTCGTCAGAGTGAATTCTTAAACCCTTTTCAGAGGTTGCTTCCCCTGGGTCAGCGTCTCCCGTCTTGTATTTCTAACTGACGTTTCTTTTACACTTTGCTGTGTTAAACTGAAGTGTTTACTCGGATGGTCCTTCTCCGTATCTGCTATCCCTGCCTGCCTTTTTAGTCGTTTACAAACTACACCGACATCAATGTCATTAGAGTGCAGCCCCAGGAAAGACCCCTGAGGGACTCCACCGATGACCCCCTTCTCCTCTTATCTGTACTGTTTGCCTCCTCCCCGTTAATCAACTTGAAGTCCAGTGCTTTTATGTTACGTTGGATGCCAGCACTGCCTTGCACGTATGACTGCTGTTCCTTTTGCCCACAAGTGGCACACTGCACTTTTCTGTGTTAAACTATTTCCAAGTGTTTGCCCACTTCTACCCAAGTCTTGTTTTCCCTGCCCTTGCCGTCCCACCCAGTCTCTGCTATCCCACCAGTTTTAGTGTCATTTGCACGTTTCACAAGTTTACTAACTACACTGGAATTTATCACTAATAATAATATAATAATTTTGAAAGTCCTGAGGGTTTGAGGGTCAGATTGTCCAAGTGCCTTCTCTATATCTGCTATCCCTGCCTGCCTTTTTAGTAGTTTACGAACTACACCAACATCATTGTCATTAAGGTGCGGCCCCAGGACAGACCCCTGATGAACTCCACCGATGGTCCTTCTCTTATGTGTTGTTTTTGTGTCCAGTTGTTCATCGTCTCTGTACATGACATTAAGATGGCCACGGCATCTTGTATTTAAAATGGATGGTCCTTTCGCCCGCGTGGGGCACTTTGCACCTTTCCGTGTTAAACTGTGTTCCAAGTGTTTGCCCATTTCTACCCAAGTCTTGTTTTCCCTGCCCTTGCCGTCCCACCCAGTCTCTGCTATCCCACCAGTTTTAGTGTCATTTGCACGTTTCACAAGTTTACTAACTACACTGGAATTTATCACTAATAATAACTTTGAAAGTCCTGAGGGTCCCAGGACAGACCCCTGATGAACTCCACCGATGGTCCTTATGTGTAGTTTTTGTCCCCAACCCAGTTAATCAACTTGTTCAGCGTCTCTGTACATGACATTAAGATGGCCACGGCATCTTGTATTTAAAATGGATGGTCCTTTCGCCCGCGTGGGGCACTTTGCACCTTTCCGTGTTAAACTGTGTTCCAAGTGTTTGCCCACTTCTACCCAAGTTTTGTTTTTCCTGCCCCCTCGGTGTCATCTGTGCCTCCAGTTTTAGTGTCATTTGCAAGTGTCACATGTTTACTAACTAAACCAGACTCTAGTGGCACTAATTTAAAAAGTACAGAGGGTCCCAGAACAGACCCCTGATGAGCTCCACTGATGGCCCCGTTCTTCTCTTATCTGTAGTTTTTGTCTCCTTCCAGTTAATCAACTTGTTTTATACGTGACATTAAGATGGCCACAGAATCTTGTATTTAAAATTCATGTTCCTTTTGGCTCTGTGGAACACTTTGCACTTTTCTATGTTAAACTATTTTCCAAGTCTTGTTTTTTCCTGCCCCACCCCATGTGTCAGCTATCCCTCCAGTTTTACTATCACCTGCGAAATTCACAAATTTATTAGCTACACCAAAATCTGTCACTGATATAATTAATAATAAAGTAAGGAAGGTCCCAGGGCAGACCACTCCTTCTTCTCCACTTGTCTGTACTCTCCGTTTCCTGTCGGTTATCCAGCTTGAGCTCCAGTTTTTTAGGTTACCTCTGATACCATCAGGTTCTTGTTTCAAAATTTAAACTCTGGCTGCTTGTAATGTCAAACCCAATTCTGCCTGGAGAACCTCTCAAGACATTTCTGGAGGAGATGTCTGTTCAGCTCCTAGCTAAGCTGGATGGACGGCGTGGCATAGCGTGATCTCCTCTCCTTTGTCAGACTTCTCCTGTTCTCGTGTGCTTTGCTTTTGCCAACTAGTCCAGTAGGTGGCGCCATAAAATCTGCAAGATGGGTTTGGCAGGATCTACCTCAGATAAAGCCTTTTATTTAGTGGGCTCCTTTTCTAGTCCATTTCTTATTGTGTTCCCCATCATTTTGCATGCTACAGACGTATCGTGTACTGGTGTTTTTGTTAAATTTGTGAAGTAGAATTTTTCCATCTCTGTATGTTACATTTTATAAACTTCATGTGCCATGATTACAATTGTGTACTTTCACCTTAATGTAGATGTACTCCGTGTTTCTAGTGGGTAAAGCCCCCCCCCACCACCCCCCAGGAGGCGGGGCTACCCTGACGTCACCACTCCTGAGAGGCCTCCCTCTTCGCTTAACAAGTGAGCTGAGAAGGCCCAGGAGTTGGGAATCATTCATTTGTTGGAGTTTTCTGGCTATGTTGCTGTTGCATTTTGTTTTTTTTTAAGGATTCGTATTTCTCGACTTTGGATTTTAAGGATTCCCTTTGTGGAATTCCATGGGAAATGTGTCCACCCTGACATCACCACTCCTGAGCCCCCCGTTTAGCTAAATATGTAATCTGAGAAGGCTCTGGAGTTGGGAATCATTCATTCATTGGAGTTTTCCTGTGTGTGTTATGACTTCTTGTTGCATTTTTTTTTAAATGATTTCATTTTTTTTTCAAGATTATTATTTATGGACTACAGATTTGAACTTTTAGTCGACTCCTTTGTGCTTCGTTCTTGGTTTTCTTTGTATTTTTATAGTTTAATAAATCATTTATTCATAAAGATTCTTCATTTGCCCTTTTTAACACACGCCAAGGGTTTATGGTCATCCCTCCTCATGTGGAGCTTTGTTGATATTTTTGATGATATTTAGAGCTGATTTGCCAGCTTTCCAATTTGGGACATTTTGTAGGAGGCCTCACCACCATTTTGCCTCCATATGCTGCTTTTTATCCAGGTACATTGGCAGTTGATTTCTTCTTATAGTTTTCCATAATTTTGCGTGTTACTGAAGTGAGAGTCATTTCTGTTATTTTATGTTTTATTGTTATTTATGTTAAAATGTCGAGTTATGATTTCCCATATCTTTGTTATTTCGTTTGATTCCATTTGTCATTGTTTCAATTGTGTACGGTCTCATTACATGTAGTTGTGTTCCATAATTCTTGTAAGTGGAGCCCCCCAGGAGACGGGGTCACCCTGACATCACCACTCCTGAGCCCCCCGTTTAGCTAAATATGTAAACTGAGAAGGCTCAGGAGTTGGGAATCATTCATTGGAGGTTTCCTGTGCGTATCGTGATTTTCTTGTTGCATTTTTTTTTTTTTTTAAATGACTTCTTGTTTTTTTTTTTTGTTTTTTTTTAAGGATTATTATTTATGGACTTCTTTCCTTTTAAGCAACTCCTTTGTGCTTCCTTCTGGGTTTTTGTTTGACTTTATTGAGTTTAATAAATCATTTACCCATAAAGATTCTTCATTTTGCCCTTTTTAACACACGCCAGGGGTTTACGGTCATCCCTCCTCATGTGGGGTTTTGGTGACATTTCCGTTGATATTTGGAGTTGATCGGCCAGCTCTCCATTTTGGGGAATGTTGAAGGAGGCCTCACCACCATCTTGCCTCCATTTCATGACCGTTTGCTGCCTTTCATGAAGGTAATTTGTTATTTTATGTCTTATAGTTTATATGAAAGTTATTGGTGTTATTTAGCTATTCAAAGGCATCTATGTGTATTTTATAGTTTTTGTCCAGTTTTGAATTCTTATATCCCAACGTCTTTGTTATTTCCTTTGATTTCCTATATTGCTTGTGTAATTGTATTCTGTCCTTTCCAACGCACTTACATCCTGGGTTTCTTGTGAGTGGAGCCCCAGGAGGCGTGGCCACCCTGATGTCATCACACCCGACTCCTCCCTCTGGTTAAATAAGCTGAGAAGGCCCAGGTTCTGTGAATCATTCTTTTTTTTTTTTTTTTTTGGTGATCCTTTGCTTATTTTGGACTACAGATTTGAAAAGGCAATGCCTTAGCACTTCTGTCTGCCCTACCAAAAATTACAAAGCAGCATTGATTTATGAAGTTTCTTCAATTGCCCTTTTTAAAACATGCCAAAGGTTTACGGTCATCCCTCCTCCTATGGGGCTTTTGTGACATTTCCGGTGATGTTTGGAGTTGATTGGCCAGCTCTCGGTTTTGAGGTTTGTTGAAGGAGGCCTCACCACCATCTTATCTGGGAGGAAACTCTATTTTCGTGACCGTATGCTGCTTTCCATCCAGGTTCTTTGCCAGTTTAATTCTTGTTATGGTTTTCTGTAATTTTGCATGTTATAGGGGTTAAGACGTATTGGTCTTCCATTGCCTGGTTCCTTTCCGTCTCCTCTTCTCAAAGGCACATTTGCGATTTTTTTTCCAGTCGTTGGGCACCTCTCTGTTCTAAAAGGACTGCTCAGATGTGCTTAACAAAGGTTTAGAGATGGCGGCTTTGACTTCCATCAGTAAAATCCCATCGGCTCTGGGGGTTGCCCACGTTCATTGTATGGAGGGCTTGTAGCACATCCCACTCTTCTGTATTTGGCATTTGTTTTCACTTCTGTGTCGGACCCTCCATTTGTTTCTTCTTCTTCTACTTCTGCAGATGCATGAGTGACAAAGTAAGTTCACCCTGTGGTCTCACTCAACGTTTGAGTAGATCTTCATGCAAACAGGCCAACAGATAAAGGGGGGTTTGTTTGAATTAAAACACAACGATAACCTTTTTCAATATTTTAGTTGGATAAATAATCAATCAGTGGAATAGGAAGAAATGAAGTCCACCCTTAGCCTCAGAAGCTGGCATTGCTCCCCTTAGCCGAAATAAATTTGTGTAGGCGTTTTGCATAATGGCCCACCACTTCCTGGTGTCAAATTTTTGCCCACACCTCCATGCCCATTCAACATTTCAGTGGGGTTTAAATCGGGGCTTTAAATAGGCCAGTCCATAGCCCTCTATTTTGTCGTCTTGAGCTGTCCCCTGTCATTTAGATCATTCTCGTGATGAAAGGTCCACTTCACCCTTCAGACAGATGGCCTCATGGTCTCCTCAATCACACACTCTGACCTGATGCAGAATCCAGAGTCTGCTCGATGGCTGCAACCTGCGCAGACCCTGAGGCAGCAAAACAACCCCAAATCAGAACGTCTCCACCAGCCGGCCTCACCGCACCGCTGCTATGAGCTTCTACTCTTGAAATGCGGTCAGACACGTCTACTGTTACTGTGGCCGGACAACTCTGTCTGTAAATCATCTGGACGGAGCACTTTGTGCTGGGAGGCCAAGTCTGGGCACGGAGGTTCCAACTGTAGGCGGGTACAGTCGAGGCATGAAGCGCAAATTCGAGCAGATCCTGTCTGAGAGACCCTGCAAAATCCCACCATGGCATTTTGAAATCTGCACCAAATGTTAGAATCATTTTAGATAATCTGCCTACTACACCAGAAAGGCACTATATAATAGATAAGTGAAAAGGCACTATATGATAGACATATATATGAAAGGCACAATATAATACATAAGTGAAAGGCACTATAAGATAAGTGAAAAGGCAGTATATAATAAGTGAAAGGCACTATATAATAGATAAGTGAAAAGGCACTATATGATAGACATATATATGAAAGGCACAATATAATACATAAGTGAAAGGCACTATAAGATAAGTGAAAAGGCAGTATATAATAAGTGAAAGGCACTACAGTGATCCCTTGCTGTATCGCGCTTTGACTTTCGCGGTTTTGCTCTATCGCGGATTTTATATGTAAGCATATGTAAATGTATATTGCGGATTTTTCGCTGATTCGCGGATTTCTGCGGACACTGTGTCTTTTAATTTATGGTACTTGCTTCCTCAGTTTGTTTGCACAGTTGATTTCATACAAGGGACGCTATTGGCGGATGGCTTAGAAGCTACCCATTCAGAGCACGTATTACATATTAACTAAAACTCCTCAATGCTATAAGATATGCCTCCAGCGCGGTGCTCGATTGTTTGCTTGTCTCTGCCTCTCTCTCACCCTCTCTGACATTCTCAGCGCCTGACGGAGAGGTTGTGTGCTGAGGTGTTGCTTGCACAGGAGCTGTTTGCCTAGTGGATACGGACGCTCCTCTAAGAAATGCCGCTTTATCGATGTGCGTCCAAAAGCACACTTATTGATTTTTTGATTGTTTGCTTTAATCTCGCGCTCTCTCTCTCTCTCTGACGTTCTCTGCGCCTGACGAGGAGATGTGAGCAGAGGGGCTTTTTGCACAGAGGCTGTTTGCTTAGAAGATAGGGACGCTCCTGTAAAAAATGCTGAAAGGCTACCTTCGCATTGATCCCTTCATTGCCGCTGCTTTATCGCGGTGCTTGCATACTTAAAAGCGCAACAGCCCTATTGATTTTTCATTGTTTACTTTACTCTCTTCTCTGACATTCTCCGCTCCTTACGCGCACTTCTTTGAAGAGGAAGATATGTTTGCATTCTTTTAATTGTGAGAAAGAACTGTCATCTCTGTCTTGTCATGGAGCACAGTTTAAACTTTTGACTAAAGGGTGTTATTTCATGTCTAGAGGGCTCTAATAATGTTAAAAAAACGTATTTAGAAGGTCGTAAACAGGTTTTCTATGCTCTAACTGCGAAAATATTAGATTTATAAATAAAGAATCCTACTTCGTGGAAATTCATTTATCTGTCTGGAGCGGATTAACCGCGATAAACAAGGGTTTACTGTATAACTGTGCGGAGAATATTTATAAACAGCGTGGGAGAGTTTCTAAGGGCTTAAAATATATAAAAATAATCATACAAACATATGGTTTCTACTTCGGATTTTCACCTATCGCGGGGGGGTCTGGAACGCAACCCCCGCGATCGAGGAGGGATTACTGTATATAATAGATAAGTGAAAAGCACTATATAATAGATTGATGAGATAGATAAGTGAAAAGGCACTATATAATAGATAGATGTAAAAGGCACTATATGATAGATGAGATAAGTGGAAAAGGCACTACATAATAGACAGATGTGAAAGGCACTATATCATAGATAAGTGAAAAGGCACTATATGATAGACATAGATGTGAAATGCACTATATAATAGATACAGTAAGTGAAAGGCACTATATAATAGATTGATGAGATAGATAAGTGAAAAGGCACTATATAATAGATAAATGAAAAGGCACTATATAATAGAGATGTGAAAGGCACTGTATAGAGATAGATAATTTTAAAAGGCACTATATACTAAGTGAAAGGCACTATATCATAGATAGAGGAGATAGATCATTTTAAAAGGCTGTATATAATAGATAGATGCGAAAGGCATTATTAGATAGATAGATAGATGTTAAATCATCTTTAGTGAGCATACACGTATGATGGTCACTGTGAATGAATGAGAAACTGCTCCGTGTGCATGCGCAAAAGTAAAAGCCTGCCCAACCATGCATAATTGGATTTAAACAAAAAACTTAGTAGAGGAAATGTAATAAATGATGTAAAGATGAAAGTCCTTCTGTTTTGTTGGGTAAAGTATTAAATAAAAGTAAATTCAAAATTTTACAATTTTTATGTATAATAGATACATTTATATGAGGAACAAAAAATAGACCAAGAAATGATGTTTTTAAGGGGTGACACTTTATTAAACCCGGGGAACATTCTAAATTGTTACAATTATCACTAATAGAGTGAATACATTAAAAAGAGTTAATCAGTGAGATCCGTGTAAACCTTGTGTGCTAAACTCTTGCATTGTCCATGTGGGGAGTTGATTCCCTAGCAGTGAACAATACCTAGAGCTCCGCAATGGGCTTCCATCGGCACTGGCTGCACCCGGGGAGAGGCGAGACGCACAGATATATCCCGCTGTATTAAAATATTAAGTTGAAATTTAATGGATAATGTTTTATTAGTCATAGAAAATCGTTCTTTGTTAAAGTTTTAAAGTCAAACCTTGACAAACAGCACAGCAGAGCTAGCATTTAGAGGATGAATCTAAACCCTCCGTTATATCTAGCTGTGTAAAACTTGCATTCTATTCGACCCTAGCAAACGCTTACTTGAATTTAACCCTTACACCGCCGGAACCAGCAGCAAGTTGGAGCAAATCAGTCCGTGACGTCCATTTGTTGAGCAGCCAGCTCGTGACCGCTGGCGCCCCCTAGCGAAGCAGCCTCACAGTTCCTTCACTAGACGAGCCTGACAGCATCAGCCAGTTCAAGCGAAATTGATTTATTGAATTTCAGCAATGGCGTCAGTCGAACCTTGTACATTTTTTTTTTTATAGTTTTTACAGTTCATTGGTAGTGTGTAAAATGATCAGTGTTGCAGTAATTGTGACGCTCTTTACATTTTTTTTTCTTTGTGAATTGTGACCTTTACTTAAAAAGAGCAGCAAAAAAGTATTTGGCCTCCGGGGATGCATTAACACGTACCCACCCTTCACCAATCCCAAAGTATGTGGTGGTTTAAGGGGTTTTAACTTTATGATTCACGTTTTATGTCCGGCTGTTACAATTGTAAATGGAATTCATTTATATTCGTTGAGAAAGGCCCTTAACCTGCAATTGCTCCTTGCTGGGTATGACGTTCATCTGCATCCAACCGGGCAAGCAGATCCTCCAACTTGGTGGCAGGATTGGCACTCCAGCCAGTAAAACTACCTCTTTACTGTCCCATTCCATTCGAAATAGTGTGGTTTTGAGGTGTCACCCGTTGCACGACTGCCCTCTGGTTCTAAATTGGTATCGTGTGGCGGGTGCGACATTGCGCTGTATCAGTTGTGGACGAAGGTTCAAACAAATAGCAGGCAGACACCAATTCTAATAAGCAGAATCTTTTTTATTTCTGACTTCTTGGTGAGCAGAGCGGCTTTTCTTACAGAGAGAAAATGCAAGGAAGGCCCCCGACAAGGGAGGTTCAGCTGCATTTATAACAAAATCTTCAAAGAGAATGATTAGAAAAAGAAAATAGAGCAGTTCCATCCAAGGCCATAGGACATTCTTTACAAAATTTGCTGACTACAGAGGAAAGCGTAAATTCTAGTCTTATATTTGGAAAGACGCTTATCAGAAAACTTGTCATATGTTTGGCATCTTAATTGGACAATAACCAGAAACTGCTTGAGACGAGCCGGGGAGTGGCTGAGAGCTGCATTCCACAGCTGGAAGCACACTTCTGTTAATAATAATACCTAGCCACTCGGAAAACATGCAGATTTTCATACAGAAGCTAGCAATAGATTTTAAATTCCATTCCACACAGTACACGTTCCCAACCTCTCTCACCGTTATAGTGAAAGGTGTTGTGACATTTCAGGGAGTTAATAGGGGCTGACTGCTCGAACTTTCTGTTTTTCATTTTGAAATATTCCACTTGCCCTTTCCCTTGGAGTTCATTTATGCGCAGGTAGCTCCTCTGTTATAGTGGAATCTCGTCTTTTCTGTTTTTGGGCGAATGGATTGCGAAGACGTCATCGTCCCTGTAATTCAAAATGTGATCAGAATTCCCTCGTCTCCGATAATAAGTTTATTTTCCATTTTGAAAGAAAAACAAACAGCCCAGCTATAGCCAAGTGTTTACAGACACCGAGGGCAATTCGCTTCGATGCCTCTGCCTTAAACTGAACTTCAGTTCTTTCCTTGGAAGACGAGTATTGAGAAGAGCGCCTGCGCTAGTTAACAGGCGGGATTACGCTCCATGGTGTCCTAGCGTAATGACGTACACGTGACTCGCTCTCTCTCTGTTTTTTTTTTTTTTCTCCGCGCTCGTGGCTCCCGCTCCTCAGTCGACACGAGAGTCCGAACTTCGCACACCAAGAAAAGAAAGTAAAGTGCGGCAGGTGAGAGGAAATCGCGTACGGGTGGGAAGCGTCCGCGGTGTAGGGCAACGCGACGTAACGGGTATAGACGGGTGCGTGAGCCGCTCAAGTTTGCAAAGTTTTGTCTGCCTTTACGTTGGTTTGGAGTGAGCGCCCCGAATGGCTGACTCGTCCATCGACACGTTTATTGTCCATTACGGGGGTTGATGTGCTGAGGGGGGATTTTCCGACTTGGGCTTGGTGTGTTATTACATTATTCTTATCTTATAAAATATGGGTTCTTAAACTCTTTTAATTCAGTACTGGACGAAAATCGGTACTGGACTGGGCCCGTGGAAAACGATTAATATCCTGTTCTTACAGCGGAGTGATAGAGACAAGTACAGTAAAAGTGTCCATATAATTAAGAAAATGTAAATGTTTCTTTTCAAGCGTATTCCTCATATGAATATTACTAAAAGAGAAGCGTGAGAAACAAACCCATTGTTAATAATAATAATAATAAACTGTTCTTTTTCCAAGCTCGCTTATCCAAAACAAACATTGCGGGAGCCTGTCGTAACAAGAACAAGGTAGATAAACTCCAGAAGAGGGCGCTATTTCTCACTCACTCACTCACTCACTCACGCACTCACAATGAGCAGCAGGAGCGATGGAGCAAAGTCAGTCCACCAAAACTGCAGCAAGATTCCCACAAGCACACAGAGAGAACATGCAAACTCCACATTCGGAGGCTTGAACCTGAAACAGCTGTTATCATTCAAAACCGGGAATCGATTCCTTAGGTGTAAACGCTTAGTGCAAGAGTTAGTTCAATTGAGAGAGAGGAATGCTTGGGGCGAGGCACGAGAATAATTTAAAATGGTCACTGAACGTCATCACTTGACTCGTGGTGTCACTTAGGGAGTGAAGAAGTTCAAAAGTTGGTCAATGCAGCTTATTCACTTGCTCTTAAAAAAAACTTTTTTTTTTTTTTTTGCATTTACTACTAAATTGACTGACTTCTTCATCCAAGGCCACTTACTACATTTCAGATACAAGTGGTTTGAGCTAAAAAAAAAAAAATAGTTCAGAAACGAGAAAGGGCTTGCTCACGGTTACACAAAGTCAAGGTTTTTCAAATGTGCTCCATGTTCATGATACATTTTTTTTTCTAAATGTAAATGAATTTATTTAAAATAATTAAATTATTTAAAAATAAATGTAACATTTACCAGTTTCCTTTTAACAACTTGAATGACCACAAAAAAACTTTAGAAATGTATCCACTATTTGTATTTTAAATGTGTTGTGAAAGGATTCAACAAACACAGGAAAAGGCTTTGGGGGGCAGTCGACGGAATACTTGAAATAGGTCACCAAAGATGACCGTCTGGTTCACATGAAAACGGGTCTCAACAGACTTCAATCCAACCATAGAAGAAACGCACAGGCAAACATGGCAGTTGTAAAGTCGGCCGGGGGAAGTGACGTCCTCAAGTCCAGGCGACCAGTACTACCTCTTTAAATTGTGCTGGGCGGTAATGCAAAAATGTAATTTGCACTTCCAGATTTACATATGCTGTAATAACAGCAAATGCAGTTCATGACCCCTGAAAGTGTGTGTATATGTATGTGTATATACAGTGGGGGTATGAAAAATATTCAGACCCCCTTCAATTTTTCACTCTTTGTTATTTTGCAGCCCTTTGCTAAAATCATTCAAATTAATTTTTTTCCTCATTAATGAACACACAGCACCCCATATTGACAGACAAAAAAAGAATTTTTGAAATTGTTGCAGATTTATTAAAAAAGACAAACTGAACTATCACCTGGTCCTAAGTATTCGGACCCTTTGCTCAGTATTTAGTAGAAGCCCCCTTTTGAGCTCATACAGCCACGAGTCGTCTTATGAAAGATGCAACAAGTTTTTCACACCTGGATTTGGGGATCCTCTGCCATTCCTCCTTGCAGATCCTCTCCAGTTCTGTCAGGTTGGATGGTAAACGTTGGTGGACAGCCATTTTTAGGTCTCTCCAGAGATGCTCCATTGGGTTTAAGTCAGGGCTCTGGCTGGGCCATTCAAGAACAGTCACAGAGTTGTTGTGAAGCCACTCCTTCATTATTTTAGCTGTGTGCTTAGGGTCATTGTCTTGTTGGAAGGTAAACCTTTGGCCCAGTCTGAGGTCCTTAGCACTCTGGAGAAGGTTTTTGTCCACAATATCCCTGTACTTGGCCGCATTCATCTTTCCCTCGATTGCAACCAGTCGTCCTTTTCCTGCAGCTGAAAAACACCCCACAGCATGATGCTGCCACCGCCATGCTTCACTGTGGGGACTGTATGGGACAAGTGATGAGCAGTGCCTGGTTGTCTCCACACATACCACTTAGAATTGAGGCCAAAAAGTTCTATCTTGGAGTTTGCTAAAAGACACCTGAAGGACTCTGAGATGGTGAGAAATAAGATTCTCTGGTATGATGTATATATGTATATATATATTTATTTATATATATATTTTTGCCTCTCCAAGGCAAAGCGTCAGTCTAATATTAAGCAATAATATAACAGATAGGAAAGGCACTATATAATATCTTGATAGCTATGTTGGCAGTATGGTGCAGTGGTTAAAGCTCCAACTCTGAGGTTGTGGGTTCAAATCCTACTGGATGCCGTCCTTCAACATCTGCAATAAGATGCTGCATATTTTCTACCAGACAGTTGTGGCGAGCACCCTCTTCTACACGGTGGTGTGCTGGGGAGGCAGCATAAAGAAGATGGACGCTTCACGCCTGGACAAACTGGTGAGGAAGGCAGGCTCTATTGTAGGCACAGAGCTGGACAGTCTGACATCCGTGGCAGAGCGACGGGCGCTGAGCAGACTCCTGTCAATCATGGAGAATCCACTGAACAGGATCATCTCCAGACAGGAGCAGCTTCAGCGACAGACTGCTGTCACCATCCTGCTCCACTGACAGACTGAGGAGACCCCACACTATGCGACTCTTCAGTTCCACCCGGGGACGTAAACGTTAACAAACGTTAACGTTATACAAAGTTATTGTCTGTTATACCTGCATTGTTATCACTCTTTAATTTAATATTGTTCTTTATCAGTATGCTGCTGCTGGGGTATGTACATTTCCCCTTGGGAGTAATAAAGTATCTATCTATCGATCGATCGATCGTGCACTGTAGTGGTTAAGACTTTGGGCTTCAGATTCTGAGTTGGAAGTCTCAAATCCCACTTCTGACACCACTGTATGACCCATAAGCAAGCCACTTCACCTGCCTGAGCTGAAATTGGGGGGTTGGGGGGGGCCACCTTTTATGTAAGGTAAATTACAAAGCGTCAGATTGACATTTAGGAAAAGATAAGAGAGACAGAAAAGGTGCTGGATAATACCTAGACAGATATGCAGACAGCGTGGTGTAGTGGTTAAGACTTTGGACTTCAAACCCTGAGCTGGTGGTTTCAAATCCACCAAATCCTATTATGGGATGTCCTCTACTGTTGAATTCTGCTGTGTACTTGTATTATTTCTATTGCGCTATTACATTGCATTGAGGATTACTTGTGGTTCTGTTCTGTGTATTGTATTGTATTGTATTGTATTGTATTGTATTGCTCCCCCTTTCCTTTTGACACCCACTGCATGGGGACTCTCTCTGAACTACCTTTCCCAAAGTTTCTTCCATTTTTCCAGGCTGGGTGGGGGTGCTGTCCAAAGGCAGGGCCTGTTAAAGCCCATTGCGGCACACCTTGTGTGATTTTTGGGCTGTACAGCAAACAAATTGTATTGTATAAATCCCACTGCTGACACCACTGTGTGACCCTGAGCAAGTCACTTACCTGCCTCTTCTCAAATTGGGGGTATAAAGGTGTCCGACAAATCAGTGAATGTGCAAACGTGTCATTGAGATGTGGTGTATCGTTACGTTGTGTGGGGTCCCCCCAGTGGAGTTTCGGGAGCCACGACTGCATTACCAAAGTGTGAAGGGCGTGAGCGGCTGGGCGACGTGGTGGCAGCAGCTGCGCGGCATTTCAGAAGTCCTCTGTGGCACAGATTACACCCATCGTGCACTTTAGAGGGAACGCTGAACTTCTGGAGCACCACAGGATGAGCCTTTTTGAAGTCGTGGCCTCAGTTCAGGTCAAATTTAAGTTGTGCGATCGGACCGTTTGCTTTCCGTATGCATTGATTGGTTCACAAAGTTCCCAGATTTTTGAAATGTGTCCCCCTTTCTGTGCCCTTGGCTTTGTCTCGATCTGAAGTACTCGGTCTCCATGTCAAGTACATTTTCAGTCCAAAGGTGCTGAGAGTTTCTTTGGTTAACATGAAAGGCTCACAGCATTTCAGATCTCTCCTTAAAACTTTGTTGGCCATTTTCTGTGTTTATAGAACAGGTTTTTAAGATAACCCTGAAATGTGCTCTGCCACCGTTTTGATTTTGATTATGAAGTAATTGTAACCTTTTTTTTATTTTTTTTTTATTTTAACAGATAAAAAGTGCCATCTAGTAAGGGCCAGGGCTGTCCCCGTGAGCAGAGTAAGAGTTTGACACAAAAGCATGGCCTCCACCACAGAGGACAACTTGCATCCAAGACTGGTGACCATTAAACAGGAGGAATGGGAGTGGGGCCCACTGGGTGATCTGCACGTGAAGTGGGAGGGCTGTGAAGGAAGGGTTTCAGATTTTATAAAGGAGGAGCCCATGGGGGAGGCTGCCGAGGTGAAAGCTGAGCATTCGGAGGCCTGGGCAGATTATCTCGACCTGCAAAGACACAAACTTGAGAATGTCTTCAAGCGGGAACCTTGTGAAAAGGCTCATTGGAGTTTGCAGCCCTGGGCCGCCGATATGGGGCAACCAGCAATGTGGCAGAACTCTGTGGAAGTGAAATCCGAGATATCTGGGGAGAAAATCGCTGGGGGAGACTGGAAGGAAGGAGAAGAGCAGAAGTCGGAGGGGAGCTTTGGAATAAGTAAGTGATTTGAAACCAATAAGGTATCAGAGCTAACCAGCGAAATTACTAGAAAAGATGAAGAGCATGCCAGGTGTCCAAGTGAGGCTCTTCATAGGGAAAGAGAGGCTCTGCATTCAGAGCTTAATCTCTTAACAACTAAAGAAACTGAACAACTAATTTATAAATCAAGACATCATTACTATGAACATGGAGAGAAAGCTAATAAGCTCTTAGCTCAGCAAATCCACAAGCAGGAAGTTCACAAGGCAATCACCAACACAAACGGAGACAAAATTATCCATCCATCCATTAATTAACCCACTATATCCTAGCTACAGGGTCACGGGGGTCTGCTGGAGCCAATCCCAGCCAACACAGGAAACAAACCCCGGGCAGGTCACACACATACATACACACACACACACACACACACACACACACACACACGGGACAGTTTAGGATCACCAGTGCACCTAACCTACAGACCCACAAGTCTCCATACTGCGAGACAGCAGTGCTACCCACTGCGCCGCCGAGACAAAATTATTGACCATAAAAAATATAATGTTAAGAGACTACTATAAAACCTTATATTCTACTGAGTTTAAAGAAGACCACACACAATTTAATACATTTGTGGATGCACTCCAGACACCACAAATAGATCATCTTAATGCAGAGGAATTGGGTAAACCTCTGGCGCTATCAGAACTACTTGATGCTATAAACTCACTTCAGGGTGGGAAAGCAGCAGGTCCTGATGGCTACCCTGAAGAATTTTATGAGAAATTCTCCACTCAGTTAGCTCTCCTTCGATTAGCAACATTCACAGAAGCTACAAACAATGCAATTCTGCCTCAAACTTTTTGCCAAGCGTTAATTACCGTCTTTACTAAATAAAATAAGGACTTATTACAAAGTGCATCATACAGACCAATCTCACTTCCGAATAATGATGTTAAGATACTCTCCAAAGTCCTAACTAGAAGGACTGAGAAAGTGCTGCCTTCGATAATATCACAATGAAGAATTATGAAGAAATGCGAAAATTTTAATTACTGTCGGATGTCGGTTACCACTTTTGATTGTCTGCTGCAGCTGGTGCAGTGCCACATTGCACGCCGATCAACCAATATGCGACTTGGTGTTAGCCCCGAAGAGAGACTACTTGTCACTTTGAGGTAAGGAAACAGCAGTCGAGTGTGCGCTTACACCGGTGTTATGCACTGAAATGACACCCCCCCCCAAATGGATTGCCCCCCCCACATAATCGTTATCAAATATTATATTAGAACATAAATTAATAGGTTCATGGTTTACAAATTACATGAGACAATAAAATAAAATAAGCAATATGAAAATATATATCCGGTACTCCGAAGCGTAAAATAGACGCGCAGAAAACGAACTAGAAGCGGTTTCCTTGCGTTCGTTGAGTTTTGAACGCCAAGAAAAAGCTGCATGCAACGTTTTTGATGCGTATAAGCGCTGCGGACAAACGCCGTCACCAAAGCCCGTGTGAACACTCTCATTGACTCCTACGTGTAGAAAACACTCTGCGCTTGATCCGCTCACGGACGCCTTCTGAACGCAAAAACGCTCGATTTTAACGCCCGTGTGAACAAGGCCTAACTCTTTCAGGGCGGATGTCTACTTCTGTCAGCAGGAGAGGCTGAGAGCATTAAGCAAACGGTGACAAAATTCGCCGTTGCGTTTTAATTCGACTCTCTTTGTTGGAAGGAAAGTTAGCTTCATTGGTTTGACTGAGATTCCCTGCCCTTGTGGGCGTAGTGAAGAGCAAACAACGAAAAAAAAATGGCATCGACGTCTGGCGAGAGATCGACGCGACCACACAAAGCAAACTACTCCATGGACGACGTTTTGTATATTATCGCTGAATTGGACCTGTCGGACTCCGATTCTGGTGCAAGGGACCTGGAGATCGAGATCAAAAACGAAAGTGAGGTACCAGCATCCGCTGATCGTGTGGTCCCGACACACGTTTGTGTGGATGAAGACTGCCACTCATAGTGACACGAGGTACAAACCAGAGTGTGTTGTGCTGTGGCTGCGACTGCTTTTCCTGGCCCTTGTTATGCGAAGACAGCCTGACAGCCAGCCTGCCATGCGTTCCTGCCAGCCGTCATGCCACCCGTATGCATTCCGTTCCACAAAAGACTGTGAACAGGTGGCCGCAATACCCAGCAACTGATATTTCGGGTTGATTTATGTGGGAGACCCTTGCTTTGGGTGCTATTCAGAAAACTGCGTTTTTTTTGGAAAAAACATTCAGCCCTCAAAGAGGTAATGTAATATTTTCACCTGCAAAGTCAAACACCCCAGAGATGATGATATCGTTGGATGCAGGAATAAGTAAGTGATGCCGTTACGTGGAAAAGATGTGAAAGAGATAGCAGGAACAAAGTCTGGTGGGGGTATCTGGAAATGAGAGATGAACATAAAGTGAGGGCCTGATTCCTAACAACATCTGACATAAACGTTACGTTTGGGCGAACGGAAGAAAAGAAAAATCCAAAGTGTCCAGCACTTCTCACATAAAGCTGCGGTTTTTTTACAGTGGCCCATATTTGGCTCCGTTTAGTAAAGTAAGCGATTTCCGTCTCGTAAAGGAGTATTTCTCAGTTGGAGTGCAATGAGAGTATTCGTGTTGATGAAAATGAACAACTGTTACTTCTGTGGAGTTCCAGCTACTCGGGTGATTCTGTTCAAAGCCCACCAAGATGGGTTCGGACTGAACTTCTGGTTGGACTTCTTAGTCGTTTTGCCCACAGAGTCGAATCTTCGCAGCCGACCCGTCGATAAGCAGAAAACTGAAATTTGACATTTTGATGAAGCTGCAGTGCGCTCTGTGACTGTGCTTTATGTTCTCATTGCTGTGTGGCAAAGTCTACAGGGGCAACTTTACTCAAAATTCGCAGACTTCTAGAATGTTCTGTTGGTAAGGACATTGCTCAGTTCCGTTCCGTTTTAGGAGCACGTTTATTCAATATGGACGGTCTTCTAGAATTTTCTAATAGCGTCCTTCGGATTCGATGATTCAGTTTTAGGTGTCTGTGTCTGCTGAGTCATACGGTCACGGCCCAAAGTTCTGAGAAGGACCCAAAGTGTTGGTGTTCACCAAGTTGGCTCCTTCAGTGTTTTTAGATCTTGCTGTCAGATGTTTCTCTGGTAGACTGAAGCAGAATGACAAGCAGTTGATAATTTCAAAGGCTTTTATTGGCAATTCCATGAAGTCCATGTTTGCTATGTTGGCCCCTCTCTCTTTTTCAAGACCCCTCTCTGCAATTCGCCCTGGCAGGCAGTCTGTCGATCAACTTCGGGGCCCAAATCCTGACTGATGGTCCCCCATTCTTGTAGAATCAGAATTGGTGGGCTGTTGTTATCCAAATCCTCCACCATTGAGGATTGACCACAAGTCAAGGAACCCCACATTTTGTTCCCCCGAGCCACTTAGTTGTCACTTTTGCCTTATGGCCCAGTGCTCTGTCATGCTGGATTGTTCATTGTATGGAAAAATTAAAAGTCATTTATTCATATATTAGCATAAGTAGATATAAAACTTACAAGCATTGAACTTCATGTGAGCTTTAACACAAATCAGGTATGCCAAGCAAATAGTTAAATGAAGACGTATGCCATATTACTTTATTGAATTGAGCTCAGAGTGAAACCACCAATATTTAATAAACCCAAAAGGACGGAGAAGGGGGAGAATGACGAATGGAGACAACCTGAGGTCGGAGAAGGGGGAATACCAACCAGGTAGGAAATAAAGGAAGCAAGAAAAAGAGAATGACTGGCAAACCATGACAAATATTGGAGGTTTCTGAGAGGGCCTTCCAGGTACCAGCTGGAGTGAGGAGTGAGATTAAGCAGAGAGTGAGCTGTGTGGAGCGAGGTGAAGATGATAAGAAATGATGATATGGACTGTGACGTGTGTCCTCTTAGGGGCTCAGCTCAGTTTGGCCTAATTAGGTTGAGTCCACGTGATTGTTAATTGTAATAAAGCTGATTACTCTGTTTGCTTCTCCTCCAACTCCTAGAGCTTTGTTTCAAGGTGACAACCTCTGGTGCATCATATGCCCCGACAATTGTTGGTCACCAAACTGTTCTGGGATGGTTGGGAGACGTTGCTCTCGGAGGATGTTTTGGTCCCATTCTTTATTCATTTCTGTGTTTTTAGGCCGAATTGGGAGTGAGAAGCAACCCCACGTGACATGAATGATCTCCGGACGCTTTACTGTTGTTGGCCTGACACGGGACTGATGGGGCACCACCAGTGCAGAGCTTGCTCAGGAATGGCAGCAGGCAGGTGTGAGTGAGGCGTTGAGACTTTTGGAGGATGGCCTGGTGGGTGTCAAAAAGGGCAGCAAAGAAGGGGGATTGGACTGCTGGGGTCAAGTCATTGTCTCCCCTTTCTGATTGTTTGAGAAGAAAAGCTGAACGGCGCTACCATCAGTCCCGTGTCTGGCATCCTGAGACCATTCATGTCATGTGGGGTTGCTTCTTACTCCCAATTTGGCCTTAAGAACACAGCCAGGAATGGAGAACGGGACCACAACATCTTGTGAGAGCAACTTCTCCCAATCATCCCAGAACAGTTTTGTGACCAACAATGAACAATCCAGCATGATGGAGCACTGGGCCATAAGGCAACTAAGTGGCTTGGGGAACAAAATTTGGGGTCCATGGCTAGGAAACTGCCCACTGAGAACTTGTGGTCAATCCTCAAGAGGCGGGTGGACAAACAAAAACCCTCAAATTCTGATTCTGCAAGAATGGGCAGCTGCCATCAGTCAGGATTGGGCCCAGAAATTGAGATTGCAGGCCTTCTGGGGCGAACTGGAAAAGAAAGAAGGGCCAACGCTGCAAATGTGGACTCTGCACATAAACGTCATGGAATCTCTTATATATATTTCTTTTCTGGTACGTCCTGCTTCCACCTCAAAACCAGTCCCACCCACATGCAGCCGACACAGCATTTCTCGATTCCTATTCGTCCTCTTCCAAACCCCTCCCCTTGCTACCAGCAGCTCCTCTTCAAAAACCATTCCCGCCCACACGCAGCCGACACAGTATTTCTCGATTCCTATTCGTCCTCTTCCAAACCCCTCCCCTTGCTACCAGCAGCTCCTCTTCAAAAACCATTCCCGCCCACACGCAGCCAACAGAACATTTCTCGATTCCTATTCGTCCTCTTCCAAACCCCTCCCCTTGCTGCCAGCAGCTCCTCTTCAAAAACCGGCCCCGCCCCCACGCAGCCGACACGGCATTTCTCTCCAAGCTTCTGAAGTACGCTTGCAAAATAAAGCAAACTCTGCATTAGGCGAAGATGTACTTCTCCAGCTAGATTCCATGCTCAGAACCATCAACCCCTTCACTAAATCATACAAACACATGCATGAAATCGATTTGTATCTGTCCCATAGGCAACTCCTGTAAACAGATTTCCACGCTGAATATGAATTCCGATCCTATGGTTTACCCACTTTTATTCCCTTACGGAGACATTGGCTGGCACAAAGATTTACAACATGTTCCCGATAAAGAAAACCGCCAAGCGAATAAGGCTTACTCAGTGCCAATTTTACGTGTACAGATTAACAATGAGGAATACATTTAGTATTTTGCACTCCTGCGGCGAACAATTCCAGTACGTCATAGATGAGTATGTTAAAACTGTGGGCGCGCGTCTCAATTATCTCAGATTACATCAACAAGATCTGAGCGTGGAACAATACAAAGGACTGTCAGACGCGCTGCAAGAAAACGCTAAAAATAACAATGTACGAGTTGGCAAAATGATCGTATTACCGTCCACATCTCTAGGAAGTCCAAGATACATGCAACAAAACTAGCAGGATGCCATGGCCATAGTACGTAAATTCGGACAACCTCATTTATTTATCACTTTCACATGTAATCCCGCTTGGCCGGAAATTCTACACGCACTGTCGGATACCCAAAGACCGGAGCACAGACCTGATATTGTCGTACGAGTCTTTTGGATTAAGCTACAGGAATTACTTTGAGACATTCTACAACAACATCTTTTTGAGGTGGTTATTGATTATATTTACGTAATCGAATTTCAGAAGCGCGGCCTTCCTCATACCCACAATAATTCTAACAAGTAGTCTTCAGCCCCGGTCAGTTGTACGTGGCTTTTTAAAGGGTTAGATCTTTCGACTCATTATCTGTCGTCTCCACCAAAACACCTATTCACACCTGCGTCTTTCATGAAGTATTTATTTCTTCTTGATTTCTGAATTCCTTTCTCACCGTTTTCCGTTTCTATTCTTACACAGCAGGCTTCAGCTAGTTGTCCATAAATGCCTTTAAAAGTGAACTGCTCGTCATTCTGCTTCAGTACACCAGAGAAACATCTGACACAAAGATCTAAAAACACTGAACCAGCAAACGTGGGGAACACCAACACTTGGGTCCTTCTCAGAACGTTTAGGCCGTGACTGTATGGTATCCTCACGCTCTTCTGGTGTAACATACACCTGTGGGCTCGATGATTCGGTCTCCACTTAGGACTATAATAAACATGTGACATACCCTAATATTCTCGAACGTGTTTGGTTCAATTCAGGGTCACACACAGAAGGTCAGAGTGTATCCTAACAGCATTGTGTTTAGTCCTGGATGAGGTTCAACTCCATCCCAGAGCCAATTCACAGTCACAGTTTGGGGGCATCACTTGAATAAAATGGACTTGATAAAAGCCATTAACAATAAGAAATAGTTAGAGAGAGGATCAGCTGGAGAGGCTTGAGCTTGAATTTATTTGAATCCACTGGACAGACGCACTTCACCTGCACCACTTCTTAGATCACATTCATCCATTTTCTTATTTGGTAGAGTTTGAGTCAACCTGAGAAGTGATGCCAGTCCACTGCCAGGTACGGGGTGTCACAAACATCCACAAGCAGTCACTCCAGACAATGTTTAGCACAGCAGACTCATGCGTAGGATAGGAGTGGAAAAGGAGAAATTGAACAGACAGCAGGAAAACCTGCAGAGTCCATTTCCACACTGGATAGACCTGAAATTGAGCTGAGGTGTAAGGCAGCAACCAGTGTACCACCTGTCTCTTTTTCATTATTATTTATGTAAAAATAATAACTGTACTATTTATGTTATTTCAGATGTACAGGATAATGGCAGCTCCTCCCCATCTTCATTTGCTCATCCTTCTCAGTACAGACAGGGCAACGAGAAGATGAGGAATTCAACAAGAGGATCGGAGAATTTGGCAGTGGCCTCTTTGCAATACGGCTCTTGTTCAGCTGGTAAACAAACCCAGATGGATCCCATCAACGGGGACCAACAACAAACGTGTAACACCAATGAAGAGGTTTTGTCTAATAGCAAACGGTGCATAAAAACCTTCAAAAACAAATCTGACAGTGAAGATCTTAAGCTGATTCATAGGAAAAAGAAGCTGTTTTCCTGCTCTGAATGTGACAAAGTGTTTTCAAGACACTCCAATCTCAAAAATCACAAGCGAATTCACACGGGAGAGAAACCCTACGGCTGTCAAGCATGTGGCAAACGATTCGCGAGAATAACCAGTCTCCGGAGCCATATGAGAATCCACACTGGAGAAAAACCTTACCCCTGTTCTATATGTGGCAAACGATTCTCGCATTTGAGCAACCTCCAGATCCACGCAAGAATCCACTCTGGAGAAAAGCCTTTTTGCTGTTCGGAATGTGGAAAACGATTCTCACAGAAGTGTACACTTGACAGACATGTAAGAGCTCATAACGGAGAGAAACCACATTGCTGTACTGAGTGCGGGAAGAGATTCTCAGCAATGGGCACTCTTCAGCAGCACAAGCAAACTCATACTGGAGAGAAGCCATATTGCTGTTCTGAGTGTGGGAAGAGATTTTTAAAGAGAAGCAACTTTAAAACCCACTTGAAAATTCACACTGGAGATAAGCCTTGTTGCTGTTCTGAGTGTGGCAAACGCTTTTTCTATAATAGTCATCTTCAGGAACATATGAAAACTCACACCAGAGAAAAACCTCATTGCTGTTCTGTTTGTGGGAGAGGATTCTCAAGATTAAGCCGTCTTAAACTCCACTTGTGCATTCATACTGGAGAGAAACCTTACAGTTGTACCCAATGCAGCAGGTGGTTCTTAAAAGCAAGTCAACTTGAGAAACACATCCAAAGTCACACCTGCGAGAAGCCTCACTGTTGTTTGGAATGTGGCAAACGGTTTTCACGGAAGAGTGCTCTTCACAGCCATTTCAGCATTCACACTGGAGAGAAGCCTCATTGTTGTTCTGAATGTGGGAAGAGATTCTCAGACATATACCGCCTTCGACGGCACCTCAAAATCCACACTCACGAGAAGCCATATTGTTGTCCTGAATGTGGTAAACAATTTCCAAATGGCCGTAGCCTTCGCAGTCATAAAATAATTCATGTCAGTAAGACTCATAGCTGTTCTGAATGTGGCAAAAGATTCTCCAGTAACCGCCTTCTTCAGAAGCACAATGGAATCCACACTGCAGAAAGTTCAGGCAGTGCAATCCAAAACCTGCCAAGTGTGAAGTAAGAGCAGAACAACTGTGCGAGTGTGTAGGCCTAAGTTTAATATCCATCCACCCATCCATTATCCAACCCGCTATATCCTAACTACATGGTCACGGGGGTCTGCTGGAGCCAATCCCAGCCAACACAGGTCGCAAGGCAGGAAACAAACCCCGGGCAGGGTGCCAGCCCACCACAGGCCACACACACACTAGGCACAATTTAGGATCATCAATACACCTAACCTGCATGTCTTTGGATTGGGGGATGAAACCCACGCAGACACAGGGAGGACCCGGGAAGTGAACCCAGGTCTCCCAACTGTTCCTTTAGGGGCCGCTAGCTCCCTAGTTGGAATAAGTTCTTTTGTTTTAACTAACCAAAAACTTTATAGATATGATATTAAAAGGCGATACCTCTCCCATAGTGATACGGTGGTAAGAAATCACATAGGAGAAAATAACGTAGCTTTCTTTACTGATGATTTACGCAGCATAACAGACGGGAAGCCATAATAGCATGACAATACCAAGGTGGGATCTCGATCTATACAGTCTGCCATTTTCGCTCACTGTGCTGGAAGGCCTTTCAGGACAAATGACGATAACACCCATCCGTCCATCGGCTTCAAAGTGTTTGGCCGCAGTCTTTTTATACTGTCTTCTCCATGCGCCGGCCCCCACGTCGGCAAATAGTCCATTTCCAGACAAGGAAAGAAGAGTTTCTTATAACAGAAGACAAAATAGTAAACACCTGTCTTTAGGCTGACTCTACATTCCTCCAGCTGTCTTGTCCTATGCTTGACCCAGCAATTCTAAATGCTGAGAGCCCCTGTGTGCTACCTTTGACCAGGCCAGTACATGCGAGTGGATTTATAAAATAATTTTTGTACAGAGCACAGTGACATTAAACTTTTATTCTGGTTACACCAACTGCGAAGCACTGCGCCACCGTGCTGCCTCCCCTTTAATAAAGTTCCCTTTGTAATGTTGCCGCAGAGCAAATAAGTATTGTCACTTGACTTTACATTCTGTTTGTAGAAGTATAAATGATAAGTTGAACAACTTTAAAAAGTATCATTTTAATACTGGCTAACATTGCACAATTATATATATAGAGTCTCTCTCTCTATATATATATATATATATATATATATATGCAACAAGTTTTCACACCTGGATTTGGGGATCCTCTGCCATTCCTCCTTGCAGATCCTCTCCAGTTCTGTCAGGTTGGATGGTAAACGTTGGTGGACAGCCATCTTTAGGTCTCTCCAGAGATGCTCCATTGGGTTTAAGTCAGGGCTCTGGTTGGGCCATTCAAGAACAGTCACAGAGTTGTTGTGAAGCCACTCCTTCGTTATTTTAGCTGTGTGCTTAGGGTCATTGTCTTGTTGGAAGGTAAACCTTCAGCCCAGTCTGAGGTCGTTAGCACCCTGGAGAAGGTTTTTGTCCAGGATATCCCTGTACTTGGCCGCATTCATCTTTCCCTCGATTACAACCAGTCGTCCTGTCCCTGCAGCTGAAAAACACCCCCACAGCATGATGCTGCCACCGCCATGCTTCACTGTGGGGACTGTATGGGACAAGTGATGAGCAGTGCCACTCAATCTTCACTGACAGACAGACTGCTGTCACCGTCCTGCTCCACTGACAGACTGAGGAGACCCCACACAATGAGACTTTTCAATTCCACCTGGGGGAGGTAAACGTTAACATTATACAAAGTTATTGTCTGTTATACCTGCATTGTTATCACTCTTTAATTTAAAAATGTTCTTTATTAGTATGTTGCTGCTGGAGTATGGGAATTTCCTCTTGGGATTAATAAAGTATCTATCATAGAAATAAATTTCTATATTAGCATAAATAGCATATTAACATAAATAGCCATAAAGTAATTAAAAGCTTCTAAAACATTAGATTAAGCATACATTAGAATGGTAAGCAAATAAGATAAATCAAGCAAATAGTTAACAAAAAAATCAGACATATTGCATTTTCTACTAAAAAAGGAAGATTACCAGTAAGGATAGAATAAGTCAAGGATGACGCACAGAAACTACCCAAGGTCAGGAAGAGGAGGAATGAGAACTCCTGTGTTCAAGGCCGTGAAGCTGAGGAGCGATACCACAGAAAAAATGGCTCTGGTAGGCATGTAAGAAACCAGCTAGAATAGTGAATCAGCAGAACAGCAAAAGGCATTGCTGCCAAGGTCAGAGATATGTAAGTTTGGAAAATAACAAAATTAGTATATTCAAGCACTAGCATAAATAAATCTAGAAGAATATATTAGAAATTAGCTTTAGAGCAGAAACTAAGCCAAATCAAGCATGCCAAACAAATGATTAGATAAAAGCACACGCCATATTTCTTTTTAATTAAAGTTTAGCTTTGGGCATCAGACAAACTGGCTTGAAAGTCCGAGATAAGAGGAAGTGATGAGAGGGAAGCCCATAAATGGAAGAGAGAGAGAGAGAGAGAGAGAGAGAGAATGTCTGTGCCGGCCTTGGCCAGTGAAAGGAATGAGAAAAACAGAAACTAAACAATGGACAATAGACCGTGAAATACCAGAGGCCAGCTGCAGGGAAAGTCAGGAGATAATGATGGCTCCCATGAGAACACGAGAAACTGGCCAGGCAGGTGCAGAGGGGAGTCGGAGGAAAACAGCAAATGAGCTAACTGAGCGAGGTCGGAGTGATAAGAAATGACTACATCAGTTTTGAGCTGTGAACTGTTCAGGGTTCAGCTCAATTTGGCCGTATTGGGTTGAGTCCTCGTTTTTATTTGTGTTGTTTTATTGCAATAAAGCTTTAAAACTCTGTTTGCCAATCCTGAGTCCTAACAGCCTTCATTTTCAGGTAAAAAGCCTTCTGGTGACAATATTCCGCCATGACACTATCTATCTAATCCTGCCAACTACACTATCTATCTATCTATCTATTATATAGTCTCTCATCTATCTATCTATCTGTCTATCTATCTATTATATAGTCTATCTATCTATCTATCTGTCTATCTATCTATCTATTATATAGTCTCTCATCTATCTATCTATCTATCTATCTATTATATAGTCTATCTATCTATCTATCTATCTATCTATCTATCTATTCCTGCCAACTACACTATCTATCTATCTATCTATCTATCTATCTATCTATCTATCTATCTATTCCTGCCAACTACACTATCTGTCTATCTATCTATTATATAGTCTCTCATCTATCTATCTATCTATCTATCTATCTATCTATCTATCTATTATATAGTCTATCTATCTATCTATCTATCTGGCTACAGAGAAATGGGTAATTTTCATTTTTTATGTTCAAAGCACAAATAAACATATTATAAAATGCGTTTAATGATGAAATGTATCATACGGCATATGTAGTTAATGATGGTAATCTGTAATAATAATAATTCTTTGCATGTATTTAGCGCTTCTCTCACTACTCAAAGCACTCAGCAGTTGCAGGTTAAGGACATTGCTGAAGGGCCCAACAGAGCAGAGTCCCTTTTGGCATTTTACGGGATTCGAACCGACAACCTTCCGCTTGCCAGTGTGGATCCCTAGCCTCAGAGCCACCACTCCGCCTAATTCCGTATTCCTTTAATGCATTGAAGCAAACATCTGTTGGAATGACGAATGCAATGCATATGTCAATTTTATATCACATTTGGAATTGGCTAAGGTGTATCTATCTATCATATCTGACAGCCTGCTCGATCTATCACATCAAGATCTATGCCAGCGATCTCCCTAACCCTCTATTTAGTTCAGCTATGGCTATCTATCTATCTACTTGGCTTTTTCTGGGGACCTCATGGTGGGCGGGGGGGGGACATTGGAATGTCACTGTTGCGTGAGATGACACGCCATCCAAACAGTCGTCTAATAGCTGCCATCGAATGTCGGCTCCACCTGGGGACTTCTTTTTGTAAAAGGCTGAACCCGTGTTTTAAACCGCATGGGCAGATGGGACATCGATCGTGACGTCCTAACTGGTAGTGAGGGCGCAGCAGTCTATCTGTCTATCTATAAAGGCTCTCACCTATGCTCGCCTACCCTGCCACTACACTATCTATCTATCTATCATATAGTGCCCTATCTATCTATCTATCTATCTATCTATCTATCTATCTATCTATCTATCTATCTTATAGTGCCTTTCATATCTATCTATCTATCTATAGGGTGGCACAGAGAAATGGGTAATTTTCATTTTTTATGTTCAAAGCACAAATAAACATATTATAAAATGCGTTTAATGATGAAATGTATCATACAGCATATGTAGTTAATGATGGTAATCTGTAATAATAATAATTCTTTGCATGTATTTAGCGCTTCTCTCACTACTCAAAGCACTCAGCAGTTGCAGGTTAAGGACATTGCTGAAGGGCCCAACAGAGCAGAGTCCCTTTTGGCATTTTACGGGATTCGAACCGACAACCTTCCGCTTGCCAGTGTGGATCCCTAGCCTCAGAGCCACCACTCCGCCTAATTCCGTATTCCTTTAATGCATTGAAGCAAACATCTGTTGGAATGACGAATGCAATGCACATGTCAATTTTATATCACATTTGGAATTGGCTAAGGTGTCGTCCATTTCTCCGTACACATTCTGACAGCCTGCTCGATGTCACACATCAAGAGGAATGCCAGCGATTTCCCCTTCAACCCTCTATTTTAGTTCAGCAGTGGCTGCAGGACGTGTACGTTGCACTTGGCTTTTTCTGGGGACCTCATGGTGGGCGGGGGGGGACATTGGAATGTCACTGTTGCGTGAGATGACACGCCATCCAAACAGTCGTCTAATAGCTGCCATCGAATGTCGGCTCCACCTGGGGACTTCTTTTTGTAAAAGGCTGAACCCGTGTTTTAAACCGCATGGGCAGACGGGACACGATCGTGACGTCCTAACTGGTAGTGAGGGCGCAGCAGTCACACTGTCGCCATTCTTATAAAAGGCTTTCACCGCGAATGCTCGCTCGTTACCCACCACTCCACTGCTCCATGATAACTAATGGCAAGGGGTCCTAAATGAGGTTGCGTTGGTCCCAAACAATGGCCAGGGTCACCAACACCTAGTTGTAAAATTTCCCCTTTTCCCTGTCACACACACACACACACACACACACACACACTTAGCTGTATGCATCCAAGATGTGTTGAAATCTAAATAATTAACATAGACCTCTGCATTCACGCTTGCGGTGTACCATCTGTTGTAATTTCTTTTGTACTGGAAATGGTAGTAAAATGCATTGCATTTGTCATTCCAACAGATGGTGCATCACTTACATTTGTAGTAATAAAAAGCACTGCTACAAATGTTTGTGAGGCGCCATCTGTTGAAGTTCAAAAATACCATGCATTTAATTCTTACAGGCGGCACGGTGGCGCAGTGGGTAGCACTGCTGCCTCACATAAAGGAGACCTGGGTTTCTCTTATGTGATTTCTTACCGCCGTATCACTTTGGGAGAGGTATCGCCTTTTAATATCATATCTATATAGTTTTCGGTTACTAAAAACGTTGCAATTACAAAAGAAGAGCTACTGCCCCCTAAAGGAACCATTGGGAGACCTGTGGGTTCGCTTCCCGGGTCCCCCCAGTGTGGAGTTTGCATGTTCTCCCCGTGTCTGTGTGGGTTTCCTCCCACAGTCCAAAGACATGCAGGTGAGGTGTAGTGGCGACCCTAAATTGTCCCGTGTGTGTGCCCTGCGGTGGGCTGGTGCCCGGGGCCAGTGTAGGCCCTATGTTGGTAGCCAATTGGGCATTGCACAGTGGAGCGAATTTGACCCCAAAACACCGGGACCAGATAGGGAGTTGTCCCCGTTGGCTGGGATTGGCTCCTGCAGACCCCCCGTGACCCTGTAGTTAGGAGATAGCGGGTTGGATAATGGATGGATGGATTTTATCTTTACAGATGTTTGTGATGTGCCATCTGTTGGAATGACAAATGCAATGCAATACAAGCCCCGGGCAGATTACAGTCTTTACCTCGACAAGCACAGATATGCCCAAGGTCGTCCCTCGACCAGTCCGGCCACGTTCCCGTCCGTACCCTGTCGGCCTGAAGGGTATGCCTCGACCCCCGGGTCAGGCAGCACCTGACGGTTGGACTCCCTGCTGAAAGCCCTTCTGAAAGGGCAGTAGAAAAAGTGAAGCATCTTCTTCAGTTCTCTCTGTGATTTTAATATGAACACAAAATAAAAAATATCTATCTCATCTTGACTGCAGTGGGTTGGCACCCTGCCCTGGATTGGTTCCTGCCTTGTGCCCTGTGTTGGCTGGGATTGGCTCCAGCGGACCCCCGTGACCCTGTGTTCGGATTCAGCGGGTTAGACAATGGATGGATGGATATCTCATCTTGGCTTTATGACTTGCAGCTCCAGGCTTTTTTTCCCATCTCACAGACAGAATCTGCAGTAAAAACAGCCTTAGCGGTGATTCAAGCTTCCCATCTCACAGACAGAAATGAAGCCGCCCCGCTTTTAGCCGCCCCCCTGCGATCAGGCCCTGCTCTCTCTCTCTGTCTACACACACCGAAAGTAAAGTCAGCTATGGAGGACTCTGGGAGTTCGCTTGCAAACACCCGAGGCCGCCCGCTTCGAGCACCCAGCCCCATGTGCAATTCACAAGCTGACAAGTGATGTCATCTCCCACCCCAAACGGCCCCCCACGCCGCTGAGGAAATCCTTTGAGGTCGTTTTCATCTCGTTTAAGGGAGTTGAGGATCACCCTTTTCAGAGAGCGATGATTTTAGACCGATTTCTCAACTGGCAACGTGCTGTCTGCCAGTTCCCTTCCTCCGGCCCCAGCCTGTTCGTGAGCGCCCACAACGTCTGTCGGTGGAATGTGCCTCGCTTTTCAAGGTCATGAATGAGCTAAGCAGTTTGATGTCAGCCTTGTAAAAATCACACAGGCGTATGCCGCAGTTCACTTTCAAATCATGTTTGGGACGTCTAAAATATCTGGCCTGGGCTGATTGGTGGCTGACACCAAAAATGTGCACATTTTATACAGAGCTTAAAAACTTTAGGGTTTATTTTCTGGCGGCTTTCTAAAATCAGACAAAAGAGCAAAACCCTAATTTCCTTAATCACATTGTCCTCCACGCTGAGTAATGAACCACGTCCTGTACGTGTCAAGAGGTCAGCCCATGCCTGTCGTCCCTCACACTATACAGAATAACACGTTTGGTTACTCATTTTGTGAGTATAATATAATGAAGTAACCCCACACCGCTCAAGACAGACTGACTCCGCGTGAGTTTTTGGTTTTGCTGCGGTCAGGGATGATTTTTAATTTTTTACTTAGCTCATTTCTATCACCTAGGAGCCTTTTGACAAAGTAAAACTCTGTAAATACACTTGTGCGTTTAAACAGAGCTTTATAAGAAAGCACAGGAGGCCACAGTGAGTGAGGTGTGCTGCTTTAACTAGAGGCCTTTACAACACCCTTTGGCAAGCCACGAATACGTCGGCCATTTTATCAACGGTTTCCAAAGCACAGAGCCCGCCAGCGTCTATATGAACTTCTTAGAAAAATTGTTTCTTTTATCTTTGTATAGGATAGAAATGAAATATAACTATTCTTCATGCAGACTATTCATGATTATTACAGGCGTAAGCAGTATGTTTTAAAAGCGGATGGCTGAATCCTTAATATTTCCAAGTGGATTCTCAAGTGCGTGCGTATAATATAAGATGCAGCATTATTTTCCTATCTGCGTGTACGACGATTAATGTACAAATTCATAGGACTGAAGTAAACAATAGTAGTTTTTTTTTTTCATACGAAGCGGTAATCCAATCAAGTAGTTTTGTCTCGGTGTCTGAAAATTCAAACAGGGGCCTCTCTTCTGAGAATATTCAGGAGTGAATTTAAATCGCAGGCCGGAGGTGCATTAACTTGGACCTAATAAAAGTATTCTGAACGACCTGCAGACGGGACCCACTGGTGAAATGCCTGCAGACGGGAACGTGGCCGGACTGGTCGAGGGATGACCATTGGCATGTCTGATCTTGTCGGGGTAAAGGCTGTAACCTGTCCGGCTTGGTTTTCGGGAGTGGAGGACTGGGAAGTGGGAGTGGGGCGGCTGTGAGTTCAAGGAGTGGATAGACATCCATCAAGCGGCCCTTGACACACACCAACACTGAGGACTTTCAACCAACAAATCATTCAGCAGAAGTGTGTCAAGACACGAGACTGGGGGGCTCCTTTATACTAACAGCAATACACCTGTATAGTGCCTTACTGGGAGGCGAACTGCCAAGTCAGAAGCTTTCATTCTTTTTATTTGTCTTGTTTTATAATCATTCTGGTGTGTGTTCAGACCAAAGTGTGTGTATTTGTGTGTGTGTAATTATCTATCTATCTATCATATAGTGCCACTCTGGTGGTCATATATTGGATCTGATCTGCACTTCTGGACTATCTGTTGCCAATATTTACAGCACTGATTTGGGACTCTCTGACCATAAAGCAGTATTTTTTACTGTCTCACTGCCTTTACCTCCTCTTACCTGTAAACGACAAATTTCTTACAGAAACCTTAAAAATATCTGTCCCTCTATCCTTTCTGGATCCATTTCTGATCTTTTACTGTCTGCACCTATTCCGTCAACACTAGATAGTCTTGTTGACCACTATAACTCAGCCCTTCATTCAGCATTAGATAAAACAGCTCCTTTAAAACATAAGGAGGTTTCCTTTAAACGTTCAGCTCCTTGGTATAACTCAGAATTGCGATCTATGAAAGCAGCTGGCCGACGCCTTGAGAGAATGTCACGTAAGACTGGCCTCACTGTGCACATCCAGGCTTTCTCTGACCACCAAAGAGCTTACAGAGAAGCACTAACTGCTGCTAAGAACACCCACTATGGCAGAATAATAGAAAGTGGCCACGATAACCCAAGGGTTTTGTTTTCTGTAGTTAATAAACTACTCAACCTGCATCTGGCCCAACTACCTCTTCTACTGAAGTCTGTGAGGATTTCCTCCACTTTTTCCATAACAAAATTAAAGATCTAAATAATTCAACTAACATAAATACATCATCTGTTTATATCTCTCCCTGTTTTCCCACTCCATCCAGCTCCTTCTCTAAGTTCTCACCAGTCACATCTGCCTTTGTTAATAACCTGCTTTGTAAGATGAGGCCGACTACTTGTGTACTGGACCCCATCCCCAGCACACTACTTAAATCCTGCCTTCATGCCATAATCCCGACTGTTACAACAATAATAAACTCATCCCTTGACACTGGCTCTGTGCGCTCACTTTTAAAATCGCTTCTGTAACCCCAATGTTAAAAAGTCTGGTCTTGATGCTGACAATCTTAACAATTTCGCCTATTTCCCACTTACCTTTCCTGTCAAAAGCTCTTGAGCGTGTTGTAGCCTTCCCAGCTCACCAATTACTTAACTCTAATAATTTGATGGAACCCTTTCAGTCTGGTTTCAGGGCAGCACAGCTGTGAAACTGCTCTGCTACGGGTAACCGATGATTTGCTTATGGCAGCAGACTCTGGACAAACCAGCATATTAATTCTATTAGACCTCAGTGCAGCATTTGACACTGTCAGACATGACATTCTACTGTCCAGAATGGAGAACATGCTGGGTATCTCTGGCACTGCCCTCCAGTGGTTCAAGTCCTATCTGACTGATAGGCAAGAGTTTGTTAGTCTTGGCAACAGCAGATCCAGCTCAGCGCCAGTCACACAAGGAGTTCCTCAGGGCTCTGTCCTCGGCCCTCTTCTCTTCTGTATTTATATGCTTCCCTTGGCCATATTATTCGTAGCTATGGACTGGGCTATCATTTTATGCAGATGATACTCAACTCTACTTCAATGTTAAAAGTGGAACTTCATCAGAGCTTTCTCAGCTCACAACCTGCCTTAGTGAAATTAAAACCTGGATGGAGCAGAACTCTTTAAAATTAAACTGCAACAAAACTGAACTCCTGCAAATTGGGACTAAAATGCAGCTTAATAAAATGAGCTCCTTCCCAGTCCATCTTGGTGGTGATCTCATCAGACCTGCCTCTACTGCAAAGAATCTTGGTGTCATTTTTGATTCCTCCCTTTCTTACTCCACCACATAAATCACATTAAGAAACTTTCTTACTTTCACCTCCGTAACATATCCGTGTTCGCTCCTTCCTCTCCTTTTCTAATGCTGAGAAACTTGTCCATGCTTTTATCACATCCCACATAGATTATTGTAACTTCGCTGCTGGCAGGTGCCCTTCTAATCTTATATCACAGCTCCAGCTTATTCAAAACTCGAACCAGCAGCAGCGAGCACATCACACCCATCCTGCTCCGTCTTCACTGGCTCCCTGTGTCTTACAGAATCAATATAAAATCCTACTAATAACCTACAAAGCCTTAAATAACCTCGCGGCAAACTACATCAGTGACCTTCTCCATCACTATGTGCCTGCCCGTCCACTAAGGTCCTCTGATTCTGGCAATCTTGTTGTGCCCCACACTAATCTACACTCCATGGGTGACAGGGCCTTCAGCTGTATAGCCCAGACTCTGGAATGACCTACGAAATTAATCAGGTCAGCTGACTCCATGAATTCTTTTAAAAACAACTCAAAACTCATCTGTTCAGGAAGGCTTTTAGCTCTACTTGACTTCATTCCCCTTCTCTCAGTTTACCTCTCTGTCAAGATGCTCATGTAACCTGTATGTGTGTGCTAGACCATCAATTCTGTTGTCTGTTAGGCTTTCTCTGAATTTACTGTCTTAATCTTCTTTATTTATTTATTTGGTTTGTACTATGCTATATACTGTATACCCTGCCGTTCTTTCTTATATTCTGTAAGTGCCTTGAGCATGGGAAAGGCTATATAAATAAAATGTATTATTATTATTCATATCTATCGATCTATCATATAGTGCCTTTCATATATATCTATCTATCTATCTATCATATAGTGCCTTTCATATCTATCTATCTATCTCTTATATAGTGCCTTTTATATCTATCTATCAATCTATCTATTATATAGTGCCTTTATATCTATCAATCTATCTATCTATTATATAGTGCCATTCATATCTATCTATCTATCTATTATATAGTGCCTTTCATATCTATCTATCTATCTATCTATCTATTATATAGTGCCTTTCATATTTATCTGTCTATCTATCTATCATACAGTGCCTTTCATATCTATCTATCTATCTATCTATCTATCTCTCTTTCAAATAGTGCCTTTCATATCTATCTGTCTATCTATCTATCTATCTCTTATATAGTGCCTTTCATATCTATCTATCAATCTATCTATTATATAGTGCCTTTATATCTATCAATCTATCTATCTATTATATAGTGCCATTCATATCTATCTATCTTTCTATCTATTATATAGTGCCTTTCATATCTATCTATCTATCTATCTAACTATTATATAGTGCCATTCATATCTATCTATCACATAGTGCCATTCATATCTTTCTATTTCTCTTTCTATCTATTATATAGTGCCATTCATATCTATCTATCACATAGTGCCATTCATATCTTTCTATTTCTTATATAGTGCCATTCATATCTATCTGTCTATCTATCTTTCTATCTATTATATAGTGCCATTCATATCTATCTATCAATCCATCTATCATATAGTTCCTTTCACATATCTATCTGTCATGTAGTGTTTTTCTCATCTCTATCTATCTATTTGTTTAAAAAGCTTCTATAAAAGCCAAATCCCCCTCGGGGCAAATACATTTCTAAATGGCATATATCAGAGACATATGCATTGCAACTGTCATTTTAACAGATGGCACAAAATTTGTAGTAATGCATTTTATTGCTACAAATGTTTGTGGTGCTTCATCTGTTGGAATAAAATTGCAATGCCTTTTACAAACTGGATTCCAAAAAGTGGGACACTAAACAAATTGTGAATAAAAACTGAATGCAATGATGTGGAGATGGCAAATGTCAATATTTTATTTGTAATAGAACGTAGATGACAGATCAAACGTTTAATCCGAGTAAATGTATCATTTTAAAGGAAAAATATGTTGATTCAAAATTTCACGGTGTCAACAAATCCCAAAAAGTTGGGACAAGTAGCAATAAGAGGCTGGAAAAAGTAAATTTGAGCATAACGAAGAGCTGGAAGACCAATAAACACTAATTAGGTCAATTGGCAACATGATTGGGTATAAAAGAGCTTCTCAGAGTGGCAGTGTCTCTCAGAAGCCAAGATGGGTAGAGGATCACCAATTCCCACAATGTTGCAGAAAGATAGTGGAGCAATATCAGAAAGGTGTTACCCAGTGAAAAATTGCAAAGACTTTGCATCTATCATCATCAACTGTGCATAACATCATCCGAAGATTCAGAGAATCTGGAACAATCTCTGTGCGTAAGGGTCAAGGCCATAAAACCATACTGGATGCCCGTGATCTCCGGCCCTTAAACGACACTGCACCACAAACAGGAATGCTACTGTAAAGGAAATCACAGAATGGGCTCAGGAATACTTCCAGAAACCATTGTCAGTGAACACAATCCACCGTGCCATCCGCCGTTGCCAGCTGAAACTCTACAGTGCAAAGAAGAAGCCATTTCTAAGCAAGATCCACAAGCTCAGGCATTGTCACTGGGCCAGGGATCATTTAAAATGGAGTGTGGCAAAATGGAAGACTGTTCTGTGGTCAGGCGAGTCACGATTCGAGTTCTTTTGGAAATCTGGGACGCCATGTCATCCGGACCAAAGAGGACAAGGACAACCCAAGTTGTTATCAGCGCTCAGTTCAGAAGCCTGCATCTCTGATGGTATGGGGTTGCATGAGTGCGTGTGGCATGGGCAGCTTGCATGTCTGGAAAGGCACCATCAATGCAGAAAAATATATTCAGGTTCTAGAACAACATATGCTCCCATCCAGATTTCATCTCTTTCAGGGAAGACCCTGCATTTTTCAACAAGATAATGCCAGACCACATTCTGCATCAATCACAACATCATGGCTGTGTAGGAGAAGGATCCGGGTACTGAAATGGCCAGTCTGCAGTCCAGATCTTTCACCTATAGAGAACATTTGGCACATCATAAAGAGGAAGGTGCGACAAAGAAGGCCCAAGACGATTGAACAGTTAGAGGCCTGTATTAGACAAGAATGGGAGAGCATTCCTATTTCTAAACTTGAGAAACTGGTCTCCTCGGTCCCCAGACGTCTGTTGAGTGTTGTAAGAAGAAGGGGAGATGCCACACAGTGGTGAAAATGGCCTTGTCCCATCTTTTGGGATTTGTTGACACCATGAAATTCTGAATCAACATATTTTTCCCTTAAAATGATACATTTTCTCAGTTTAAACTTTTGTTCCGTGATTTATGTTCTATTCTGAATAAAATATTAGAAGTTGGCACCTCCACATCATTGCATTCAGTTTTTATTCACGATTTGTATAGTGTCCCAACTTTTTTGGAATCCGGTTTGTATTACTACATGCGTTATAAAATACAGTCCAATTGATGAAACGCTGTAAACATTCGTGCTAAGGTCTACATTGGTTTTTTAGATTTCAACCCATCTACCACAGCATTCAAACACAAAGTATGAACTTCAGAATGTCACCTCCCTTCACTACTGATGGGTTTCTGTATTAAATGCACTTCATTTCATTAGAGGATGGCCAGTGTGCCCAGCAATGCTCCTTTGCCCCTCACATATTCCCAAGATAGCCATTTCAGTTCCATTCATGGCCTGCTACGAGCAGGATGGTGCACTGCTGTGAATGTTGGGGCCAAACTTTGTTGCTCAAATTTGGTGGTTACTTTCCTCTCGATGATCATAGAATCTGCTTGGACTGTCCATAATCTAAATTGGGGAAACCTAGTGAGTGTGCGTGAGTGAGTTTATCGCCCTATAATGGACTGTCCGGCTGCTATGTTAGTGTCACTTCAACAAATGGTGCATCACAAACATCTGGTGAAATAAAATGCATTGCATTTGTCATTCCAACAGATGGCACGTCATAACGGACAGTTCCCGCTTTGTACCTGATACCTGCTGGGTGGGCTCCAGCTTTCCTGATTCCTTGATCTGGATAAGCAGATTTGAAAACTGGAAGGGATGCTGGCCTATTAAAGCAACTTATTATTTTGAAAGTCACACATAAACTTATAGAAACTGGTAAAGGTAAATAGCCAGTTGTTTTCAAATAGAGAAGGAAAACGCCTACATTAGAGAGAGTTGACGTCTATTTATTGGTCATTATAACAGTGAGATACTAAATACAAATTCAGTTGTTTGTAATGTAACTTTAGATGTAACATAAGACCAAAAGCAACCCAATCTCAGATCTTTGAAACGGCACATTTAGTTAAAAAATCCAAACTCCTGGTCAAAGCTGCTTTCATCTTTCCAGTAACACTCGACAAACTCTGTAGTCTGAATAGTTTGCCATACATCAGTCATAGTTGTGGTGGTGCCGTAGATAAACTGGGCTGGGCTGGAGGTGGACGTGAATATCCAATAAACAAGACACTTACAAAGAAACGGACTCTTTTTAATAGTCCACTCATGCTAAGCTAAGTTCAAAGTCTGTCCTTCATATTGTACACTTCATACTGTACGTCTGAGACTCACTTCTCACAATCCAAACTGCTACGTGGCTTTCCTCTAGCATGAAGTCCTTTCCGCACATAGAGGTCGCTAATCTTTAAAAATTCTTTCTCACACTCACAGTTTCTGCCCATTACAAGTTCCTATGTGGCACTGAAAGTGGCATCCATAAAAGAGTCGCTTCTCACTATCAGAACAGGCATGAGATTTCTTCTCGGGGTGAATTCTTTCATGATTATGAAGACTACAACTACAGTTATATTTTATTTAAAGGTGCCTTTTAAGACACTCAAGATAACCTCGCAAAAAATAAAAACAGCAAAGATGGGCTTGCTGCGGTGGGCTGGCGACCTGCCCAGGGTTTGTTTCCTGCCTTGTGCCCTGTGTTGGCTAGGATTGGCACCAACAGACCCCCGTGACCCTGTAGTTAGGATATAGCGGGTTGGAAAATGGGTGGATGGAAAGGTGGGCCTGAAAGTTTCTCTTCATTTGCCCCATTGTTCCCAGCAGAGTCCATCCTCCTGGCATTATTAACAGTGCTGCTATCCGAGGAGCGCTTGAACTTTCCGAACTGCCGTGAAGTTTCTCGGAAGTCGTCTGCCTCGTTCAGAACTACTATGGAGCTTTTCTCCAATATGAACTTGTGTGCACTTTTGAAGAGTCCTACCGTCAGCGAAACGTTTGTCACGTTCAGAACGCCCGTATGGCTTTCCCCCTAGTGCGAATTCTTCAATGCCTTTGTGATCTTCACCAGATCTTGAGCTGCTTCTTCTCTTGATCTTTGTTTCATTTGTCCAAAGCTGGACAGGCTTTTAAGACATGTTCTCTGTCAAAGTTTAATCTGTCCATCCTATGCTTGAGGCTTCCCAGCGGTTCTTCAGACCTTCTGGTGTTGTTCATCTCACCAGTGTGTTCCTTCTCTTTAAGAATCTACCAAACGCTTGAGTTGACCACTCCTGGTGACTCTACTGTCTCTCTAAATGGTTTGTTTTGTTTTCTCAGCCTAATGATGGTCTGTTATTTGCATGGACCTCACAGTGAGAGCTCAGAGTGACAGCTTCCATATGAAAAATCCATTCCTGGAATCAACTCCAGACCACCTCACTGCTTAATAGTTAACTAAATAACATTTGCACATTCAGAATAGCCATGACGTTTCTCAGGACACATCTGCCTCATTCAGGACTACTACAGGGCTTCTTTCCAATATGAACTTGCGTGTCCTACTGTCAGCAAAACGTTTGCCACGCTCAGAACACCCATATGGCTTTTTCCCCCAGTGTGAATTCTTCAATGCCTTTGTGCTCCTTACCAGATCTTGAGCTGCTTCTTCTCTTCATCTTAGTTTCATTTGTCCAAAGCTGGTCAGGCTTTTAAGACACGTTCTAAAGTCTAATCTGTCCGTCCTATGCTTGAGGCTTACCAGTGGTTTGCACCTTGTGGTGAACCCTCTGCCTCTACTTTCATGAAGTCCTGTCTTGATTATAGACTAGGTCCACCTACTGCAGAGTGGTCTTGGTCTGGCTAATATCATGAAGTGGGTCTTCTTCACCAAGGATATAATTCTGTCTTTTGTGGTTCTTCAGACCTTCTGGTGTTGTTCACGTCACCAGTGTGCTCCTTCTCTTTAAGAATCTACCAAACGGTTGAGTTGGCCACTCCTGGTGTCTCTACTGTCTCTCTAAAGGGTTTGTTTTGTTGTCTGAGCCTAATGATGACCTGTTATTATTTGCAATGACAGCTCTGACCCTCTTATTGAGAGTTCACAGTGACAGCTTCCAAATGAAAAATCCATATCTGGAATCAACTCCAGACCTCCTCACTGCTTAATAGTTATTTAAATAACATTTGCACATTCAGAACAGCCATGACGTTTATCAGAACTCATCTGCCTCATTCAGGACTACTACAGGGCTTCTCTCCAATATGAACTTGCGTGTGCCTCTGAAGAGTCCTGCTGTCAGCGAATCGTTTGCCACATTCAGAACAGCCGTATGGTTTTTCCCCAGTGTGAATTCGTCTGTGCCTTTGGAGACCGCAGCTGTCTGAAAATCGTTTGTCACAGTCTGGACAGCCATATGGTTTTTCACCAGCATGGTTCCTTGTGTGAATGTGAAGCCCACGTATTTGTGAGAAGCGTTTGCCACACTCTAGACAGCAATAGGGTTTCTCTCCAGTGTGTATTCTCATGTGGCTGTGAAGGCTACTGCTTTCTGAGAAGCGTTTGCCACATTCAGAACAGCTGTGAGGTTTCTCGCCAGTGTGGAGTCTTTCATGACTGTAAAGACCACTGCTATTTGCAAAGCATTTACCACATTTAGTACAATAATAGGGTTTCTCCCCAGTATGACTCCTGATGTGACACTGAAGGTGACTGATTTGTAAGAATCTTTTCCCACATACAGAACAGCAATGAGGCTTCTCTCCAGTGTGAATTCGCGTATGCTTTAAAAGGCTGCTGCTATGTGAGAATCGTTTACCACATTCTGAACAAAAGTGAGGTTTCTCTCCGGTGTGTATTCTGAGGTGGCTCTGAAGGTGACTTACTTCTAAAAACTGTTTGCCACATTCAGTACACAAGTAAGGCTTTTCTCCACTGTGAATTTTTAGATGCCGGTGCAGTCTACTTAGAAAGGAGAATCCTATACCACATTCTGGACAGCAATGCGGTTTTTCACCAGTGTGAATTTTTGTGTGTTTCTGGAGACTGTTTTTATGGGGAAATTGTTTGCCACATTCTGGACAGCAATAACGCTTCTCTTCAGGGTGAATGCCGACGTGTTGATGAGCTTGTTGTTCATCAGTGTTGACGGAGTCCGTTGAGGTCAGTTTTTCAGCAGGAAGAGGACTGTCCTGGAAAGAAGCTGCACTCAAATCCTCCGATCCTCTTGATGATTTCTTCATCTCCTTGTTCAGTTTGGGGTGCAGGGAGGGTCGAGGACGTGAAGGTGAGGAGAAGCTGCCATCCCCCTGTGAATCTGTTAATAACAAAAACAGTTTAGGGAACCATAAAAAATAAAAAAAAATAAAATATTTAAAGAGACAGATGGCACATTTGGTGAGGTTGGCACCAGCTCTGGCCTGTCCACTCTGAGTGTGTTCACCTGCCTACTCAGTTTCTCCGTCCTCCTCCCCACAACTCCACAGATGTGCCAGCTGTGTTAATCACCATCTGGTATAACGGAGGGTGGACGGTGTGTGCCAGTGTGCCCTGCAGTGAGCTGGCATCCATCCTCAGGTTGATTTCAAAGTTGCCCCTAATCCTAAATTAAAACAGGAGGGTGGATTTGGATGGCATCATAAAATTGGAGCTGATGAAGGTTAAGAAGATGCCTGTGACCCCAAATAAAACAAAATGTGGGTCAAATGGAGTTTATCATTCAAGTTCTTTTAAGTTTAAGCCCCCAGTGCCCCACTCACTCTTTTCTCATCCCCATTTTCTTGGATTCTCTCTCACTTCTATCCTTATGATCTTTAATTGCACCAGGCAGGTACGGTTGAAGTAATGCGTTTATCTCCACTTTGGGTGGATTCTTTCAAACTCACTTTAGGATGCTCCACATATTTTATCCTAACCAATTATAAATCTCTCATATTGTTTAAGACGTCTGTGCAGAGCAGAAGTCATTTATTCCAGTGGTCTTCACAGACCTCCGAGTATTTCACTTCTTATTGAACTACAACACTAAACACCAAACATCACTTCACTCACTGCACTACCCTTTACTGCTCAAGTCTCAGCTCCACATGTCATTGCTGGTCTTAGAAACCTCTAAATAAACAGAATTCTGAGAAATGCATTCATGTATTTATTTCTAGTAGGCCAGACTACTGCAATGTGGTGTTCAGTGGATGCCCAAACTGTTCAGCCTCCAGTTAATCCAAAATGCTGCTGCAAGAATTATTACAAGAACAAGAAAATACGAGCACATCACTCCAGTTCTTAAATCCTCAGACTGGCTCCCGGTTAAATTTAGGACAGATTTCAAAATCCTCCTTTTAACATATAAAGCCTTAAATGGCCGAGGTCCGGCTTACTTATCTGAACTTATCATGACTTACAAACCTGAGTGCACATTAAGATCTCAAGACGCTGGTCTGCTTATGACTCCAAGGATTAATAAAATAACACTGGGAGGTCGAGCTTTCAGTTACAGAACCCCCCTAAAAACTGTGTGGTGGTCTGCCTGCCATTATAAGAGATGCCCCTTCGGTCTCAGCTTTCAAATCTCACTACTTCAGTTTAGCACACCCCGCTTAGAGCTGCTGATTATCTCTACAGACTGCATCTCTATTGTTAGTCATTAGCACTAAAACATAAGTAACATGACAGTTAGAATTTACTAACCCTCACCTGTTCTGTTCAAAGTAGGTACTCAAAGGTGGCACTTGGTGCCCACTGCCCACCTGCCAAGTTGTTTTGCCTGCTTAAGGTAAAGTCATCCCTGATGGAGGATCGCAGGAATCGTGGGGTAGAGGGGTCCCTTTATCGGATTGGCTGTCTCATCTGTGGAATGGCCAATAGGGGGAGGCGGGGGTCTCCAGGACTCTAAACAAATCCAAATCCTATCATGTGATATCGTCTACTGTTAAATTCTACTCTGTCCTTGTAATAGTTTTATTTAATTGTTATACTGTATACAGTATACTATATTGATATGTCCTTGTGTGCGTGAAAATATAAAGTCTGTGAAATCAATAAAAATGAATCACTTAATTACAGTACATTTAGGTACAGTTATTAGCGCCGGAGGATGACAAATTCACTCAAATCAAATTAACCTCACAGCAGACATGGCTTTGAATGCTTTTATGAACAGTCAGACGCGTGCGCCTCTGGGAGGCGTCTTCAGGGTTCTGAATCAAACTGTAATACCACTCTGATACACCGGGTGGCCCTGTCGCTCATGCCTTCTCTTTTGCTGTACAGAGAAAGGACGTCAGACTAGAAGGCTGCCATTGCTCCCGCCGCACTCCCAGACTCTCCACGCCTTCCACCGCAACTCATATAGAAAATCCTGCAGGGCCAGAACAGTGCGACCTTCACGATGGGACCAGTGGCTGTAAACGACAAAGGGTGTGCAGGGAAGAAGTAAAGAAAAACGAATTCTTGAAACTGGTAAACTCGACCTATTAGAAAAATATTATAAGCACATGAGAGATGTAGACACTATATTTCACTAAGTATTAAGATGTAAGAGTCAGGATTAAAAAGGCTTATGCCTACATACTTTCTTATTATTCCATATGAGGTGGAGACCACCGATAGTTCATAAACCAAAGGTCAGACGTGCCGGTGAGCCAGAAAGGATTAGAGAGGGAATGTGAGCTCTTTGAATTTAAATAATGGGAGCACGCGAAGAGCTAGTGGGGAGTAAGGAAAGGCCTCGTCAGACAGACACGATGGACAGAAATGATGGTGGAATCAATTAGAGGGGGTGATGATCGACATAGGGGGGTTTGTAACCCCCAGCTCAGAAATAATTGTAGAATTAATTAGATTTCGGACATTATGGACTTAGAAGGGTTTGACACCACCCACCTCAGAAATAATGCTGGAATCAATTAAAGGCTGAGGTGATGGACAGAGGGGGGATTGACACCCCCCCCCCAGCTCAGAAATAATGGTGGAATTAATTACAGAGGGGTTTGAACCCCGGTCACATTATGGACCTAGAGGTGATTTACTGACACCCAGAAATAATGCTGGAATCAATTAGAAATAATGCTGGAATCAATTAAAGGCTGAGGTGATGGACAGAGGGGGGTTTCACAAGCTCAAAAATAATGGTGGAATTAATTAGAGGCGGACATTAGGACATACAGGGGTTTGACACACCCCCCCTAAAAAAAATAACCCTGGAATCAATTAGAGGCGGAGGCAAAGGACATAGGGGGGTTTGTCACACACCCCCAGAAAAAATTGTAGAATTAATTAGATTCAGAGATGATTGACTGAGGGGGGTTTGACACCCCCCCCAGAAATAATGCTGGAATCAATTAGAGGCTAAAGTGATAGACAGAAGGGGGGGGGTTGACACCCCCCAGCTCAGAAATAATGGTGGAATAAATTACAGGTGGACATTATGGACTTAGAGGGGTATGACACCCCCCCCCCACCGAAATAATGCTGGAATCAATTAGAAGCGGAGGTAATGGACAGAGGGGGTTTGAACCCCCCCCGGTCAGAAATAATGGTGGAATTAATTACAGGCGGACATTATGGACTTAGAGGGGTTTGACACCCCTCCTCAGAAATAATGGTGGAATCAATTAGAGGCAGAGATGATTGACTGAGGGGGGTTTGACACCCCCCCCCCAAAAATAATGCTGGAATCAATTAGAGGCTGAAGTGATAGACAGAAGGGGGGGGGTGACACCCCCCAGCTCAGAAATAATGGTGGAATAAATTACAGGTGGACATTATGGACTTAGAGGGTATGACACCCCCCCCCCCGAAATAATGCTGGAATCAATTAGGGGCGAACATGATGGACAGAGGGGGGTTTGAGACCCCCTCAGCTAAAAAATAATGGTTGTATTAATCAGAGGTGAGATTAGAGCAGCAAAATGATAGGATGAATAACGGCTTGTGCAATAAGAACTGTAATAAATGGCATCTGTCGCGAGTCTGTATGTGTGCCATATAATACATCTCGATTCTGCTGCCTGTCCTGAGACTCCGAGTGCCTTCAAAGGGGGTGAGGGTGCCCGTGCCTGCCTGTTTCTACAAAACGGTTCTACGGTTTCCTGTATTTCTGATTTATTTGGCCCGGCTGGCCCTGCAGTTAAAAGGGCACCCCAAATCTTTCTCTTGTCTTGATCTCTTCTATTACACCACATCTGTGCCATAACTGGAACGTAGTTATGGGCCAAGGCAGAAACTCCAGTCTGTCCCCTGCTTCTTCAAATGGGCACCCTCAGGCCCGTCCTCAGCGATTGTTCCAGGGCACTACGTGAAGGGTGTTATCATTGGAGACATGACCAAGTCCTCAAGATCATCACAGAGACAATCAGCAAGGGGATCAGAGAGAGCAGGAATGCCAGGGCTAGAGCCAGGATGACTGCTCTCATCAACGAGGGTGTGCTGCCCAAGAACAGATTTGCAGTTTTGCTCAAAATCCCAGCACGTATCACCAAGTCCACTCTGAGACCCGACATCATCCTAATTTCCATAAGTTACAAAACAGCTCACCACTCCTGAAGCTAACTGTGCCAATGGAAGGAGAGGATGGACGAGGCACAGGAATAGAAAATGGGAAAAATACCAGAAACTGCTGGAGGTCTGCTGAAGTACCAGACCTATGCCAGTGGCAGTGGGCTGCCGGGGATTTGCCAGTCATTTCTTCAGCAAAGCCTATGGAATGCTGGGCATCACAGGTGCAAGCAGGAATAGAGGCTGCAGAGAGGGCATCAGGATGGACCTGGGGGTGACACGTGGGGACCACCAGGACACAGGCCGAGACCTGATAAACGTTGGTCGGGTCTGCGAGAAGAGGGTGTCGGTGGTAAAGACTCAAAACACTTTACGACTCGAGGAAACCGATGCTGGGTCCAATTCTGCACATCAGTGGATGTGTGATTCAATGGTAATGTCATTATTTTACGTTTTACGTTTACGATTTTTAGTCTTTCATTTGATAAATAAAAATATTGTCCAATATTTGATAAAGTCACAGGTTTATGTTGGGAAAGTGAAGTGTTGGCCATCCACCCTAATGCTTATTTTTTGTTCGGTTGGCTACCGTTCGGCATCACGCACCTGAGCAGCTGCTCTCTATTTAAATTCAAACAAACGCGTATCCTGCTCGCATTCCCACCCACGAGAAACACCAAGACAACCACTGATGCAATCTGGAGGTTCTCGTTTTCACTTTCGTGCTCGTTTAATCCCGTTACTTACCGTTTTCAAAACTCCCACACGACTGCTGCTCTTCTGCCTCTCTCCCGTTTCCTTCATTGACCTTCTCTTCAAACTCACATTTCACTCCCACAGAATTCCGCTGGGTAGGCTGCTGTCCCGTATCAATGAACCAGGGGTGCGAACTGAAGAGAGACTCTTCACAAACATCTTGCTTGATAGTACGCCTTGGCAGTTCAAGGTAAACGGTGAAGTCTTTCAGATCCTCAACTTTCATCTCGACTGCCTCTCCCTTGCACGCCTCCTCTTTGCACCCTGAAGAAGTGTTTCCCTCGCCATCCTCCACCTTCACACACAGCTCCTCTGGTGCACCCCACTCACAGTCCTCTTCTTTAACGCGTGCTCGTCTTTGTTGCACGTCATTCTCTTTGGCTGATGCCATGATCCGTGTGAAACTCTTCCCTTTGCCCAAGTCTCTGCTCTTCTCTCCCCTAAGATTCCCACCTCACCTGGACCTGGAGGCCATTTGACACCTTAATGCACGGCCACCTGAACTGGAAAAGAGGCTCCCTGTGAAAATAAAAGCAACAGAATGACTTCATGAAGCCAGCAAAAATAACAAGCACTTTTCAAAGTTTATGTCCCAATTTCATTAAATGCAGAAAATGACTTAAGTTTTCATGAGGGATTTGAAAGGCTGTGAATCCTCCACGGGAAGGGTGATCATCTGGATTGTGGCAACTACGGGGGGGTAACACTGCTCTTGGCACCAGGGGGTCACCCTCAATAGGATCCGTGATCACTTGCTCACCTACCAGTGACCAGAACAGTCTGGTTTTACGTCTAAGAAGTCTGCCATCGACCACATCCTGGCACTGCGGGGTCTCATGGAGTGCAAATGCAAATATCGGTAGAGTTTCTTTGCAGCCTTTGTCGTATTCGTAAAACATTCAACTCTGTTGATCGAGCTGCCCTATAGGACATCCCGAGGGTTCGCAGGATCCCCTAAAGGTTGCTGGCTATCATGGCCGGCCTGTGCACTGGTACTGTGAGTGTTGTGCAGAGTGGAGGAAGACCCTCTCAGTTGATTCTGGGGTCCGTCAGCGGTGTGTTCTGCTCCAACTCGGTTCAATGCTGGCATGGACTGGGTGTTGGGCAAGGTGGCGGTGAAGAAAGACTAACTGATCTTGACTTTGCTGACAATGCTGTGAAATACACAGTAAAGGTTTGCAGGATTCAGTCTTCTTTTTCTAATTTTTCTATTTACTTTAACTATGTCCACTAAAAGAGAAGCTTTTATTAACTTGATATTTTGTAAAAACTCAGGACAGAATTCAGGAAGTAGATGTAAATAATATTAATAAATGTCACCCTGTTTGGCATTATTTATATATTAAAGCAATAAGTGCTACATTTGATTTCAGTAGGTTTAATTGCGAGCCAATATGGTAAATCTAAGAGAAGTAAACCTGGTCAAACGTACAAGGCTGGAGATGACAGAGAAGCAAAGGAGAAAATTTAAGAACAGCCTACATACGTGGAGTCAGTGGGGGCTCTGATGGGGGGTCTCGAGGGACTGAGTGAGGAGTCTGAGTGTCTGGGCTGGTGAGGGTCCTGATAAAAACCAAAGAGTCAGGCCTTTAATGACCTCTCGGCCACGGCCAACAGCAGGGTGTCCGTCTGCGGAGAGAGAGAGTGGACCTCATCGAGAGGCTTACTTACATTGGCAGTGACATTCATGTGACTCTTCCTATAAAGTCAGTACACGGATTGGGAGAGCATGAGGGGGTCATTAGAAAGGGGTGTCTGCCGCTCCTGCTATCTGTAAAAAGGACGAAGGTCCAAGTCTTTAGAGTCCTGGTGCTTCCTGTTTATGAGACATGGACGCTATCCAGTGACCTGAGATGAAGACTGGACTCCTTCATGTGTGTTTCTTCAGAGAATCCTTGGGTACCATTGGTTTGACTTTGTGTTGGTCACGGAGTCCCAAATGAGGCACATGACCTGCAGTGTGAGGGAGTGCCCGTTACGGCACTACGGCCATGTGGTGCAATTCCCGGAGGGTGATCCAGCTTGCAGGACCCTCATTGTTGAGGACCAGAGTGGCTGGACCAGGCCAAGGGGATGCCCACAAAACACCTGGCTGCAGCAGGACTGCGTGTCCACCTGGGGGGGTTGCCAACCGGGATCACGAGCTGTTTCGTCTTGTGGTGGGTGTGGTGATGTGCTGAACCAGTGCAGGCTCCCTGACCTGACCTGAACTAAACCCTTTAAGTCAGCCTAAGAAACTCTCCGAAGATTTGGAGTGAAAATCTAGTTTATATGGCGATAAAGTCCAGCTGACAGAGACAAAGTTAAGAACATGGACAGGGGAAAGTTTTAAAAAAAACAAAGTCATGTTATCATTTTGAACTGTTTTATACTGACTGCTAAGGCCCAATCAGGGCTGACCCAAATGCAATGAATTTGAACAGATTTGATCTAAACTAAGACCACCATTTCAGGGAGACTCTGCCTGTGAGGTTTTGATATGTCACACCTCCATTTTGATAGCCATCGAAAATGTGAACAAACCAACTGATAGCCTCAAGTAGGGCAGCCTGCTCTTATTGTGAGGGCCTTGTTTCTCCACCTGCTGGCTGCTGCACTCCTCCTGTCACTCCTCCTCTTTACTCTCCAATTCTCTGCTTCTCAGTCCTGCCATTTGATTCTGTGCTCCAGTTTAACCGTCCACACTCTTGTCTCAATGTCTTTCTAGTAAGGTGGTGGCTTTCACGCCCACCAGATGTCACAAATTAATTTCTGGTCAGGTCAGCTCTGGCAAGAACTTCTCATGACGTTCTCACAACCATGAAGATTTCAAATGAAAGGGCAAGCTGGTGCGTCCATGTGCCCTGCTTTAATGGTGGTGCCGATCTTTCCTGTCTAGGACTGGGAGTGGTTTTCTCTTTGGAAGTAATTATCTTTATTAGTTTTTTCCTTGTAAGTTTTCATTTTGATTAAAGTTGAGTGTTATACCAATTAACGTTTAGCTTTTATCAGCTTTTTTGTTGTTTACCAAAAAAAATGCCCACATGGACAGAATTCTGCACATCAAAAAAAACAATTTTTTTTTTTTTAGAGTTGTCAAATTGTGCGTCGTTCATTTTGTGTACCGGTCAATTTAATCCACAGAATATGACTGTCACGTTTCAGCCAGGGTGGCATGGTAGCACAGTGGGTAGCGCTGCTGCCTCACAGTTAGGAGACCCGGGTTCGCTTTCCCGGGTCCTCCCTGCGTGGAGTTTGCATGTTTTCCCCGTGTCTGCGTGGCTTTCCTCCCTCAGTCAAAAGACATTCAGGTTAGGTGCCTTGGCGATTCTAAATTGTCCCGAGTGTGTGCTTGGTTTGTGTGTGTGTGTGTGTGTGTGTGTGTGTCCTGTGGTGGGCTGGCAACCTGCCTTGCGCCTTGTGTCGGCTGGGATTGGCTCCAGCAGACCCCAGTGACCCTGTAGTTTGGATGTAGCAGGTTGGATAATGGATGGATGTTTCAGCCAGCATTTTCCCCCTGGCTGGGGTTCAAATTTATATTTTGGGTCTGTTTTCTCAAATTTGATGACAGTTATTTATATTTAATTATTAATGTAAGTTTGTATGTATGTTTTTTATGTTAGAAAAGGGCCGTAGCCTAGGTAATGACCTTTGTGTTTTGTGGGTGGCTCCCCAAGGGGTGGGGCCACCTGCAAATCACTGCCAGGAACAGCCCTCCACCCTATTTAAGATGGGGCTTCCCACAGTTCCTGGCGGTTCATTGAATGTGCCGGAATGAAGACCTTATTGGTGAGTTTATGTGCTTTGGCTTTGCTTTGCGTTTTCTGGAATTTTGACCCCATGCTCTACTTTGGACTACGCCTCTTGGATTTAATTTTTGATTCTGTACTTGACGTTTTTGTTTTCAAAACTATTTTTGGATTTCAGTTTGGGACTCTGTTTACTGTTTATGGCGTTTCAGACGTCTCCTTGTGCTCTTTGGAGCTTTGGGGCTTACACAGCCTTTTGGTGAAAATCAACCTTTTTATTTTTAATTAGGATATTAGCGGGTTGGATTATGGATGGATGGATTCGTCTCGGCCCTTTGGGTTACTAGTCGGGGTATTTTGACGGTGTTCCCAGTGGGCAACTTTGGAAGGGTTTTTAGTACCAGTGCTTTCGGGACTCCCCAGATCACGACAGTGACTCTCTGTGACAGCTCAGTTGCCTCGTGGTAAAGTGGCAGCTCAAGACTACCAATTCATTCAAAAAATAAAAATGCAAGAATCACGGAAGCTGTGTGCGCCAATGTCATTTGTAATAAGTTTGAACAGTTACCTCATTTCAGTAACATTTTCATTTTTATTTGTGTGATTTCCTTTCAGGGCAGTATGATCACCACTTATTTTTTACTCTTTTATTTCATATTTATTCTTGTTATTTGCTGATCCTGACCATACTATAGGTCATCTACCCATTTCAGAATCTTGAAAGGGCTTTTGTCTCAGGAAACTCTTACTTGGGTCATTTCTTCAAGTCACTACTTGAGCTGTGCTTCTGTCATTACTACCATTAACAGAGAGGAATCGTTTCCCACGTGTACCGTGTGTTAAATCACATTGAGAGTGCTTAATGATTCCGTATGATATTTTGAACAAATGTGCGCAGATGATTGCTGCTATTAGTCAACCTACCATAAATGACCCCATCGGTGCAGAAGCACTGACCAGTAGTAACATTATCTACACATCATAGAGTGTGACAACTGGTTCCATCAGAGCAGAAATACAAGACTAAACACTTATAGCCTACTGAATATTTGTCTCAAGTGTAAGTGCCATCATGGATGAACTGGGCAGCCCAACCAGGACAGAGGATGGATCTATGCCCAGCTGCAAGGCCGTGATGGTAGGACAACATGGAAGGAGGCATAACCTGGCAAGGATGAGACCAGATTATTATCCCAGTCGGGGTGAAGAATTAATTGAGGGACTGGGGGTTGGTTGTTTGTCAAAGGCAGTTTCTTCCCCGATCCACTAGGTGGCAGTGCTCCTCTGGCGTGGACCCAGTGTGGACACCCACAGGGATCCATGGGATTCGTAGTCTTGAAGGACAGCCCTGTTGGGGTCCTTGGTTGCTGCAGTGAACGGGACCACCTATTTCGTAGGGCTTCCACCATTCAGTACTTTGACACTGGAAGTACTCCTTCATCCAATATAAAAGGAAGCCATCCAGCCTTCTCCAGTTGAGTCAGAGTTGGGAGATAGCAGGTGACACTCAACTGGAGGTGGGAGGATGAAGAAATTGACTTGGTTTGGAGAGTTTGGACTGGTGTTTGTGGGTAATAGTGTGGGTGAAAAATACAAAAAAAATATTTTAGTTGAACCTGGAATTGTGTGGGGGTAGCATTATGTCTGAGGTTTGGAGCTTAGTGGCGCCCCCTTTCGGACACAACAGAAAAGATTTCAGTTAGCCAAACCAAAGATTAGTTTGGCAGTCCGCCCCCAGTTTCATCAGCCCAGGACCTTTAAGAACAGAAACTGAAGTACGCAACAGAGAACGACCAGCTTTCCGTCATCGCTATGCCAAGAAAATCAACACCGATTGGACTTTCCCACTCGCTCTTTTTTTTCTTCACATCTTCAAACCTCCGATATCTTATTTTGTTTTGGAAAAACGGTGATTAATGCTAGGCGAAAAGTTTGAGGAAGAGTTTGACTGTCTTGAACTTCTGTAAATGTTGCTAATAGGAAGGGAGCTAGCTGAGCGGAGAATTTCTTACAAAATTCTGCAGGGTAGCCATCAGGGCCTGGTGCTTTCCCGCCTTGAAGTGACTTTATAGCATCTAGTAATTCTGATAACGCCAGAGGTTTATCGAGTTCCTCCGCAATAAAAGTGTCTATTTGCGGTATCTGTAATGTATCCAGAAATGCATTAGATTGTGTGTTGTCTTCTTTAAACTCAGTAGAATATAAGGATTTATAGTAGTCTCTGAATGTGTGCATTATATTTTTGTGGTCGATGATTTTGTCTCCGTTCGTTTTGGTGATTACTGGGATTGCACTGCGGACTTCTTGCTTGTGAACCTCCGATATCTAACACCACCCTGGTCACTCGTACTCTCTCCGGTTTTCCTTGCGCTCCTTCACCGTTCCCTCCTAACACCCAAAGCACACGTGTGGCCCGCTCACCGACCGCTTTAAACCCACCTCAGGGTGTTGTCGACTGGCGCCCCCTTCCAGGTTGGTTCCCTACATTGCACCCCCATGCTGTCCACCGTAACCCAGAAATGATTCACAGGCCTGCAAAATTCAAATGTCTTGAAAGTTGTCTTTAATATTTCAACTGTTCCTTACGTTTTTTTTGGTTTTTTTTTTGGGGGGGGCACTGAATTCAAAAATAACATCCATTTCCCCGCCCCCTCATCATATAAGGTTTTCCCACAAAACGCAACAGAAATAAAAATCTAGAAAAACAAAAAGATCCAATCACCAGTAAGAATTTATTCAATCTTCATTTACGTGACTTATTCCTTTCCAATTTTATGAGTAATCGCCGTTGTAAATTATTTTCAAGACTAGCGTTCAAAACAGAACCAAGTAAAAGTTAAAAACTAGAATAAAACCACTTTAAAACATCGGGTTTCTACACGTGCACTCAATGGTGTTGTCGGCGTCCTTCAAAATGTCTCTTCAAGCTCCTGCAGTTTCTGGCTGCAGCCCCCAGTAATAGTCAGCGATACTCAGGCTGAGGCTCCACCGACCCCCTGATACCTCCACTCCATTTCTTTGATATCCTGATGGAGCCGCTCGCCTTACTCTTCCCTCACCGCACCCCAAGTTCTCCAAGAAGTCGTCCAAAACAGAGTGGAGGAAATGCGGCTGGAGGCTCATCGAACAACCCAGTTCTTCTAATTCCGTCAACTTATTATCAACGATGGCCTCAAACTCTGGGTCTTTATGGTTATGACGGTCAAGTTGAATATGGCAATTTGTGGGAAAACCTTACGTGATGGGATGGCTGGGGGTGATGGGATGGATTACATTCAGCACCCCAACACTACATAAGAATCGGTAAAAATTATTGAAAACAATTTCCATCGCAGGCCTGTGAAGTTGCGGTTGCAATGTAGGGATGGCTGGCAGTCACTAAACTGGTGGGTTTGTACCAACTGGACTGCAGCCTCACCTTGCTGTGTGAATACCCGCCATGTTAACTGACCTGTTCAGTGTCCATGATGGACTACTCACACTCCTTCTCTTCACTCATCTGTTAATGGAATTCCTATTTCACATTGAAGCTAAGCAGGTCTGATGATGTTCTGTTAGGTTTAGAGGAGATGATGGTGATGGCACCTCCAAACTCACATGTGTGTGTCCAGTTCAGCTCTAAACTGACTGCTGATGGCCGATTGTTTGCTTTGATGGACAGGCACCCCTTACAAGTTCTTCCCTGCCTTGAAACCCATGCTTTCCACCGTAACACCAAACTAAATTAAGGGGCCATCATAATGGAGGGATGGCTAGCAGATCATAGCCTGATGGTTTTGGACCCACAGGACTCTGGCACACCTTCATCTATGAATACCCGCCGTGTTAACTGACCATTCCCAGTTTTCAAGATGGGCTCTGCATTGACTGTGATGGCCGAGTGTGTCCTGTGATGGACTGGCGCCCTCTCCAGTTTGGTTCCTGCCTTTCAGCCCATGCTGTCTGTGTCTACCGTACCCTTGAAATGAAGTAATTGGCAGTCATAATGAAGGGGAGGTTAAGAATACTCGCCCATGCTAACTGACCACATTGTTCAAGATGAACTCCTCACACTTGTTCTCACCACACTCTATGTATTCCTGACTCCTCTGTTAATCTAATTCCTATTTAACATTGGAGGTCCCACAACCATCACGTGCAGAATGTCTTTGTCTCCTCCAAAAACTAACAGAACATCATCAGACCTGCTTAACCCAAACTCACGTGTGCCCAGTTCAGCTCTAAACTGACAGCTGATGGGCTTATCGTTTTCTTTGATGGACTGACGGCCCCTACAGGTTGGTTCCTGCCTTGCACCCCATGCTGCCCGTGTCCACTGTACTCTTGAAATGAACAAAATTGCTGTCATAATGGAGGGATGGCTAACAGTTCTGGTTTTCTACCCACAGGTCACTGTACCTCACCATCACATGCCAAACGCCTTTGTCTCCTCTAAAACTAACATAACGTTATCAATCCTACTTAACCCAAATTCACGTGTGTGTGTCCAGTTCAGCTCTAAACTGACTGCTGATGGCCAAGTGTGTCTTGTGATGGACTGGCACCTCCTCCAGGTTGGTTCCTGCATGCAACCAACGCTGCCCATGTCCACTGTAACCTTGAAATGAATGAAGTGGCTATCGTAATGGAGGGATGGCTGACAGTTCCTATACTTCTCTCTCTATATATATATATATACACACACACTGCTCACAAAAATGAAAGGAACACTTTAAAGGAACACATTAGATACATCAGATCTCAATATGAAGTTGGATATCTATACAAATAACGACAGGGCAATGTCTTAGGAACAAAAGGATGCCAAGTCTTTTAATGGAAATAAAAGTTTTCTGCCTACAGAGGGCTCAATTGTGTAGACACCCTAAAATCAGAGTGAAATGAAGATGTGGCAGGCTAGTCCATTGTTTCAAAAACTTAATTTCTGCTGCTCAAAATGCTTTTCAGTATCTTGTGTGACCCCCACGAGCTTGTATGCATGCTTGACAACGTCAGGGCATGCTCCTAATGAGACGACGGATGGTGTCTTGTGGCATTTCCTCCCAGATCTGTATGAGGGCATCCCTGAGCTGTTGTACAGTCTGAGGAGCAACCTGGCGGCGCCTAATGGACCGAAACATAATGTCCCACAGATGTTCTATTGGGTTTAAGTCAGGGGATCGTGAAGGCCATTCAATTGTTTCAATTCCTTCATCCTCCAGGTACTGCCTGCATACTCTTGCCACATGAGGCCGGGCATTGTCGTGCATTAGGAGGAAACCAGGACCTACTGCACCAGCGTAGGGTCTGACAATGGGTCCAAGGATTTCATCCTGATACCTAATGGCAGTCAAGATGCCGTTGTCTAGCCTGTAGAGGTCTGTGAGTCGCTCCATGGATATGCCTCCAAGATCATCACTGACCCACCACCAAACCAGTCATGCTAAACGATGTTACAGGCAGCATAATATTCTCCACGGCTTCTCCTGACCCTTTCACGTCTTTCACATATACTCAGGGTGAACCTGCTCTCATCTGTGAAAAGCACAGGACGCCAGTGGTGGACCTGCCAATTCTGGTATTCTATGGCAAATGCCAATTGAGCTCCCGGTGCTGTGCAGTGAGCACAGGGTGCAGTAGACATTTGGGCCCTCAGGCAACCCTCATGAAGTCTGTTTCTGATTGTTTGGTCAGAGACATTCACACCAGTGGCCTGCTGGAGGTCATTTTGTAGGGCTCTGGCAGTGCTCATCCTGTTCCTCCTTGCCCAAAGGAGCAGATACTGGTCCTGCTGATGGGTTATGGACCTTCTATGGCCCTCTCCAGCTCTCCTAGAGTAACTGCTTGTCTCCTAGAATCTCCTCCATGCCCTTGAGACTGTGCAGGGAGACACAGCAAACCTTCTGGCAATGACACGTATTGATGTGCCATCCTGGAGAAGTTGGACTACCTGTGCAACCTCTGTAGGGTCCAGGTATCGCCTCATGCTACCAGTAGTGACACTGACTGTAGCCAAATGCAAAACTAGTGAAGAAACAGTCAGAAAAGATGAGGAGGGAAAAATGTCAGTGGCCTCCACCTGTTAAACCATTCCTGTTTTGGGGTCATCTCATTGTTGCCCCTCTAGTGCATCTGTTGTTAATTTCATTAACACCCCTGCAGCTGAAACTGATTAACAACCCCCTCTGCTACTTAACTGACCAGATTAATATCCCATAAGTTTCATTGACTTTATGCTATACTCTGATTAAAAAGTGTTCCTTTAATTCTTTTGAGCAGTATATATCTTTCTATCTATATATCTATATCTATATCTATATCTATATATATATATATATAGACACACACAGTATACACAGGGTCACGGGGGTCTGCTGGAGCCAATCCCAGCCAACACAGGGCACAAGGCAGGAACCAATCTCAGGCAGGGTGCCAACCCACCACAGGACACACACAAACACACCCACACCCCAAGCACACACACACACACACACACACTAGGGCCAATTTAGAATCGCCAATCCATCTTACCTGCATGTCTTTTGGACTTTGGGAGGAAACCGGAGTACCAGGAGGAAACCCAAACAGACACAGAGAGAACATGCAAACTCCACGCAGGGAGGACCCGGGAAGCCAACCCAGGTCTCCTTACTGTGAGACAGCAGTGCTACCACTGCGCCACCCCTATATATATATAGTTAGTTTTCTAATTTGTATATTGTTCACAAATATAGAATCTCTGAAATAACAGTTCAATTAGTTAGCCCAGGAGTCCAAAAAAAAAAAAAAGCAGAAGCAGGTTGGAACAAAAACCTGCAGGCACAGGGAGTCCCCAGGACCGAGTTTGGGAACCCATTAAATAGCGCGATTCTGCAGTGAATGATTCTCGTCAGTTGCTATCGCAATAACCTTTTTTATTATCCCAAAGGTCAGCGCGATCAGAGCGATCAATAACGACTGAAATGTTATAGAAGTGTTCGGGTAATTTGATTTGTTTGGGGTGACGCTCACGGCTGATTTTTTTTTATTTTGTAATTTTCCTTGCCTGCCATGTTTGACTTTACTATGCACTACTAAAAAGGTTATTTTTGCATAGTCGGAGGCTAAAGTTAAAAGGTTTGGTTTAAAGGTGTCGTCAGATATCACCTTTGTTTCCGTCCCATGGCGTATCGTCGAGGGTCAAAACAGCCGGCTTGTTCTGGCGAGCATTTCACTCACCAGCCGATGTGTGCAACAAACTCATCAGCTTTCAGCTCTTTATTTTAGTATTTGTTTTACGAGAGAGAGAGAGAGAGTCGCGGCCAGTGCCCGGTTAAACCCAACTGATGCCCCCCTCAAGCTTCCATTGCTTAACTGACAAGACATTAAGACTTAGTTAGGATATAGCGGGTTGGATAATGGATGGATTTTACTGCTGAAAGTGAAATAAGAGATTAAAACTTTACCTTCCTTAAGTGACAGAGCTGTAAAAGAAATACTAAAACAAAGAGCTGAAAGCTGATGGGTTTTTTCCATATTTGTCGTATCGCCCGGTCTCGGATATCATCGCCCCTTTCTATATATATTTTTTTTTGGTCAGTCTCCCCGCTCGTTTCGTTTCCCTCTGATCTCCTCCTCCTCCCACCCGACTTTCCGTTCCTCTCCCACCAGGCGCTGCTCCCGTTGCTCACCAACACTGGCCGTCCGCTCTCTCTGCATTGATTTCTTTCTTTCTCTTTTTCTTTTTTTCTCTCCTTCTTCTCGCTTTTGATTCTAAAAGCTCAGACAAAAGCCCCAAATGGTAGTCGCTGACAGAATCAAACACCACGAGTCATCAACGCGCGACAAGAGGAGTTTTTGAAGGGAACAAAACAAAACCCAATCGGGTAAACAGTGCCATCTACTGTACGGAAGGAGGATCGTTTACGCAAAGCCCTATTCTTATTCTCCCGATGTCTCTCGAATGTCACAATGAAGGCTTATAATTAGGCTCCGTGTATTGAATATCGGAGAGAAGGCAACTTCGTGGTGTCCTCTGTCACCTGGCCAGTCTGTACCCTAAGGCTCCATAAAGGGTCACTTCTGTGGAAAACATCACCCTGCGTTGTTCCTGTTCCAAAGATGGCAGGCGCCTCTTCACCTAATGACTACAGAGCAGTGGCACTCACATCTGACATCGTAAACACCTTTCAGAGGCTGGTCCTGGACTAGAGGAGTCCTTTTGTGGTAGACCACCTTGACCCCCTGCAGTTGGCCTATTGGTAAAACACTGGAGCAGAAGATGCAATGATCTGCCTGCTGCACCAGGCTGCACAAAGCTGGCCAAACTCTGAGGATTCTGTTTATTTGCTTTCTCCACTTCCTTCAGTACCACCCAGCCATCCCTGTTAAGCAGTAAACTCAGAGGTGTGCAGGTGGGTGAGTCTGTGGTGTCCTGATGGTGGACTATCTGACCAGGAGACCACCGTTTGTGAGACTCGAGGACTGTGTGAGTCACACTGGAGCACCACAAGGAACAGGCCTGTCAGCTTTACTCCTCACTCCGTACACCTCAGACTAGAAATATCACAGCGGGTCAGCTCACTTGGAGAACTTCTCAGATGATTTTACACTTATGTGGGGTACTGATAATGGGGGGGCGAGACAAGGGAAAGGAATCAGGGGGAGAATTTTGAGCTTTGTCTGCAACTTAACATCAGCAGAAAGGTCAGAACTGCTTATTGACTTTCATCACACTAAAGAGACTCAATGTCTGGTCACCATTCATGGGGTGGACGTAGAGGTGGTCCACTGCTACGATAACGATAATAATAATACATTTTATTTATACAAGGTGCCTTTCTGAGAAGTCAAATAAATAAATAAAAGACACAATTATAAACAACTAAAAACATCAGAAAATATAAACAAAATAAAAGCCAAACATAACCACTGTAATCATAAAGAAGAAGCCATTTCAAACAGATGCGTTTTAAGGTTACATTTGAAGGATGAATATGATTTGATATTTCTAAGCTCAGCAGGTAATGAATTCCAGAGCCTGGGAGTGTCGTGGCTAAAAATTCATCACCAGGAGGCTTTTTCCCTGAAAATAAAGGCTATTAGGACGTGAGATAGACAGACAGAGTTGTAAAGCTTTATTGCAATAAAAGAACACAAAAAACAAGTTGATGTTTTTATAGCAATTTCTTATAATTTTGACATCATTTAATTAGTTCATTCTGCACCTGGCTATACTGTCTATTGTTCACTGCAGTTTCTGTTTTGCTTATTCTTGATTGGTTCTTCAACTGGGCAGATGTTCTTTATTCCATATATGGTCTTTCATGGTGTCACTTCCTCCTCTAGCCTTTCATGCTATGCTATAATGGTGGCCTAAAGCTAAGCTTTAATTAAAAAGAAACATAGTATGTGCTTTCATTTAATCATTGCTTGGCATGCTTGATTCGTCTTATTTTCTACACTAAAGTTAATTTCTAATATATTCTTTTAATATTTCTTACTAATGCTTGAATTTACTAAGATCTTCTCTTCATGCATTGCATCAATGTGACCTTGCTTACAGCAAAAGCCTTTTGTTTCCTTTCTGCTAATTCATCAATCCAGCTGGTTTCGCTATGTGCCTTCTCTCTGGTATTGTTCCTTTAGCTTCCTAGCCTTGGACACAGGTGTTCTCAACCTCTTATCCTGTTCTAGCTGGTTTCTGTACGTCATTTTTTGTTCTTTTTCCTGTACGTTCTCCCACTAGTAGTTTCTGCTGTAAGCTTAAAAATAATGCAGCATAACTGATTTTTTAGTTAACTATTTGCTTGACCGGGTGGCACGGTGGTGCAGTGGTTAGCGCTGCTGACTCGCAGTTAGGAGACCGGGGTTCGCCTCCCTGCATGGAGTTTCCATGTTCTCCCCGTGTCTGCGTGGGTTTCCTCCCACAGTCCAAAGACATGCAGGTTAGGTGCTTTGGCGTTTCTAAATTGGCCCTTGTGTGTTTGTGTGTGTCCTGCGGTGGGTTGGCACCCTGCCCAGGATTGGTTCCTGCCTTGTGCCCTGTGTTGCATGGAACACCCTGTGTTCGGATTCAACAGGTTGGAAAATGGATGGATGGATATTTGCTTAACATTCTAATTTATGCTTAATCTAATGTTTTAGAATAATTACTTTTTATGGCTCTTTATGTTAATTTGCTATTCTCTATGCTAATATATTTTTTTTTCCTTCTACAGGAGCAGAACGGTTCTCAAGGTGGTTAGACGGGCAGTCAGACGGACAGAGGAAGAGGATCTAAGGTTATGGGAGGGAATGGCAACATGAAGAAGGTCAGACAGATATGGAGGGGGCGAGGATATGAATGGTCTTAAATGTTAATAGCGGAATCTTAAAATCAATTTGAAACTTAATCGGGAGCCAATTAAGCTGCTGCAAGACCGGATGGTGATCATATGGTGATTAGATAGGGTTCGAGTAATGATGTGGGTAGCAGAATTCTGGACTAACTTGAAGCCTATGAAGAGATTTATTAGAGAGATGAAAGAGGAGTGAATTGCAGTAGTCCAGCCGAGAAGTAATAAGGCTATGAACGAGAATGGCAGTGGTATGGGGAGTGAGGGAGGGGCGGATGTGATTACATATTACGTAGGTGGAAGTAAGCTGACCGGGTGATGTTATTAATGTGAGACTGGAAAGATAGAGGACTGTCGAGGATGACACCCAGACTCTTCACCTGAGGTGATGGAGAAACGATGGAGTTATCAATAATAAGAGAAAGATTATCAGCTTTGGATAATGATGATTTTGAACCAACCTCAGTTTTGTCATTGTTTAATTTAAGACAATTTGAAGAGAACCAGGATTTAATTTCAGCAATGCAGTCAATAAGCAAAGGTGGTGGAAAGGAAGAGGTGGGTTTACTAGCAAGGTAGAGCTGGGTGTCATCAGCATAGCAGTGAAAATTAATGTTATATTTACGAAAAAAATATTGCCAGAGGGAAGAAGGTAAATTAGTGGTTCTCAACCTGTGGGGCGGGCCCCCCTAGGGGGGTGCAAAGATGTGAAAAAAAGAAAACAAGAATCAAAAATATGAAAAAAGACATCTGTTGAAACCAAAACAAATTAACTTAACCACATTCTGACACTGGAACAATAAATATAGAGTTAGATAAATGTCGATAAAAGTTAAGTAGGTATAATAAAATATGCATCTACATTTCAAAAACAATGTTAGGAGGTGGCGCGATTAAAACTGTTATGAAAACTCGGGTCGCAAATACTTAAAGGTTGAGAAACGCTGATGTAAATAATGAAAAGAAGAGCCCACCTGAAGTAACAGCGGTGGGTTGAGATGTGAAGGTTTTAAGCTGAATGAACTGAGTGCGGCCTGAGAGGCAGGATCTGAACCAGTCTAGTGCAGTGTGGGTAATGCCAATCGAAGATCATTTATTGAGAAGAGTGGAATGACAAATAGTATCAAAGACCTCAGTCAGATCAAGGAGGATGAGAGTCGGAATTAGGCCGGAGTCAGCAGCCATAAGAAGGTCATTGGTAATTTTAAGGGCGGTTTATACTTCACGCTCAGAACGCGCACGCGCACGCGCCCGCATCATGGTTCCCACAAGTTCATTTGACGTGTCCTCTGAGCAGGTCCTCAGAAATGAATGCGACGCGTGCGCGAGTTGCAGTACCAGCAAAAAGTCGGGGGGCACAGCGCGCTAAAAGTCGGAAAGTGACGTCAGAGTCTCTGTTTACTATCTACATGTGACAGCAAGCCGCTATGGAGATCCTTCGGGGATCGATGTGCGCGCTTTGCTCTTTGAGGAATGGTTCAAAGTGGTGAAGCAAAATGCCGACATACAGATGCATTCGTGGTGCTTTTATATTCAAACGTCGCATATTCCCGATCGCAATGACACGATGCATTTTAAAAGTCTCACATACCATCTTTTGTGCCGTCTATTTTTTATTATTTTTTTTTGCTTTTCCTGCTGTCAGGTCCAAGAAGCTCGTAGCGATTAAAAACTGGGATGACGTTTACGATGGTCTGCTTTAATAATAAAGTAAACTACGAGGTTAAAGTGGACATTTCGAGATTAAAGCCGAAATTTCCACTTTAATCACAAAATACACGTTTTCACCGTGTCCTTTATTGTTTTCTCAGTGGCTCAAATACAGCGCTATACATTATGTGCCGATGTGAAGATGAAAAAAAAAGAAATAGACGGCACAAAAGATGGTATGTGAGACTTTTAAAACGTATCGTGTCATTACGATCGGGAATATGCGACGCTTGAATATAAAAGCACCACGAATGCATCTGTATGTCGGCATTTTGCTTCATCACATCGAACCATTCATCAAACTGAGAAGCGCGCACATCGATCCCCGCGGCTTTCTGTCAGTTGTAGATAGTAAACAGAGACTCTGACGTCACATACCAACTTTTAGCGCGCTGCGCCCCCCGACTTTTTGCTGGTACTGCAACTCGCGCACGCGTCGCATTCATTTCTGAGAACCTGCTCAGAGGACAAGTCAAATGAACGTGTGGGAGCCATGATGCGGGCGCGTTCTGAGCGTGAAGTATAAACTAAAACTAAATCTTTAAGGATTCTAAATGTGCAGAGAGTTGGAATATCATACATTTAAGGTGTTCTGTGTGATGATCTATTGCTGCTTTCCGCTGCTGTCAGGAGGAAGCCACAGGAAAAAAAAAAAGATGGTATGTCAGACTTTTAAAACGTATCGTGTCAATGCGATCGGGAATATGCGACGCTTGAATATAAAAGCCCCACGAATGCATCTGTATGTCGGCATTTTGCTTCACCACATCGAAGCATCCATCCCGTAGGATCGGCATAGAGGCTTTCTGTCACATGTAGATAGTACCTGAACGTAATGACACAATACATTTTAAAAGTCTCACATACCATCTTTTGTGGCGTGTTTTTTTTTTATTTTCGCAACTTAACAACAGCAACATAATGTATAGTGTTATACAGTATTTGAACCATGAAATAAAGGACACGGTGAAAACACGTATTTTGTGATTAAGGTGGAAATTTCAGCTTTAATCTCGAAATGTCCACTTTAACCTCATAGTTTACTTTATCATTAAAGCAGACCGTCGTAAACGTCATCCCAGTTTTTAATCGCTATGAGCTTCTTGGACCTGACAGCAGCGGCAAACAGCAACAGATCACCACACAGAACAAATGAAATGTCTGATATTCCAGCTCTATGCACATTTAGAATCTTTAGATTCATACTTGATATCACTTTCATGATGAAATGCATTAAAGTGTGTATGTTACATTTTACATATAATTTCGTTTAAATAATGAATACTGTTAATAATTACACACATAGGGGTGTCACGGTGGTGGAGCGATAGCACTGCTGTCTCGCAGGGAGTTATGTTGCTTGTATTCCCTGCTTGTATTCCACACTGTGCTCCGGTTTCCTTCCAAAGATACAGATTTGGGGTTTTTGTTGCCGTTAAAATGACGCTAGTGTATGTGTGTGCTTGTACTCACCTTGCGATGAGCTGAGGCCTCGTACAGGGACTGTTTCTCAGTCGTACCCAATGCTCGCTGGAATGGACACATCCCTGGATTGATGGATTTAATCAATAAACATCCTTTTCAGAGATACTGTGGTAAGGTGTCATCAGAATTTAATGCGTGTTCTAGGCAGTTCACAACACAGAGAAGCCGAACCTGTTCTCACCGTGATAATATCTCACACTGCCACCTGGTGGATTCCTCAAGATTTACATAAAGTACGCGTGCAAGTATAAACGCTACAACGCTTGCGTAGCAGGAGCGTCCGCTGCAGCATGCGTCGCGTGAAGTATAAAACTCCGGCCTAACAAGTGCTGTTTCTGTACTGTGAAGGGGTCAAAAACCAGACTGGAACTGTTCGTATAGATTATTATGAGATAAGTGGGAGTGGAGTTGGACAGCTACTATTTTTTTTTTTTTTTTTGAAAATTTTGGAGATAAAGGGCAAATTAGAAATAGGGCGGAAATTATTGAAGTTAGTAGGATCAGCACCAGGTTTTTTCAGTATTGGGGTTATAGCAGCAGTTTTAAAAGATGAGGGAATAATACCAAGTAGTGAGAGAAGAAATGTGAGGAACCAAAGAAGAGAGGCAGGCTTTAACCAGAGCTGTAGGCATGGGGTCCAGCTGATAAGTAGATGACTTGGGTTTGCAGAGGAGATCTGAGATTTCAGAGGAAGTGGGAAGCTGGAAAGAAGAAAAAGAGTGAATAGAAAGAAAGTGTAGTTCAGAAGAAATACAGGGAGGATCCGGACCGAGGTGCGGATGTATCCTCTGGATTTTCTCATTTAAAAAAGGACATAAGAGAATTACAGAAAGCAGTTGAGTAAAGGTGAGAAGGTAAAGAGTCTGGAGGTTGTGTAACATTATTAAGTAATGGAGACAAACACTTGGAGTTACCTGTATTACTAGTAATTAACTGAGTGTAAGAGGTAGATTTGGTTTGGGCTATACAGTCTTCGTAGTAAAGTCCGTGATTTTTATACATCTCTCTGTGGACAAAGCGTCCAGATTTTTCATATAAAATTTCAAGTTACCTGCCCTTAGCTTTCAGAAGCTGAAGTTCAGGTGTAAACCAGGGGGCGCGGAAAAAGTAAAAGAAACAGATCTGGATTTTAGAGGAGCAAGAGAATTAAGAATACCATTAAGACAAGTGTTATAATATGAGAGCAGTTCTAATGGGGGTGGGTGGATAAATGATAAAAGTCCATTTGGGAATCAATTCTAGAAGGCAGAAAAGTTAATACAGTCGATTCCTGTTGTGAACCTGGCCCGGACACGTCAAACCGAGGACACTTCCTCGGCATGGCCTTTCTCGATGGCATGCCGTCCCGGGCGCCTCCAGCAACGGTGCGATCTTTGGAGACCGCTGCACTCCTAGTAGGCATGCCGCCCACCCGCATCAGGGAAATATGGCCTTCCTACGGACCCCTGGCGGTCCGTGGGGTTCCTTTACCCCGTGGGGCTGTGTGCACGCAGCACCTGCGGTACGTGGGTGGGGTCCCCTGCTGCGCCGGGCCGTCCACAACAAAATTGTTGATTACAGGTCCCCGCCTTGTAACAGGCGGAGCATCCTGCCGGCTACGCCAGATGTGAACTTGGCCCGGACACAGACAGGCGGACATGTTGTCTTAAAACCACCACACGTTTATTTTACACAATTATTTTCAATAAAGGTCACTCAGACCCAGTCCAATGGTCACACAGACCTTAGTCACGTGCACAAAACCCCAAACCAATCCACTCAGTCCTGGCCACAATGCCTTGTCTTCAGGCCGCCTCCACAGTTCCTCTTGCCTCATCCTCCTTCCACCCGACTCTAGCCTCGTATGAATGGAGACGGCCCCTTTTATAGAGGACCCGGATGAGCCCCAGGTGTTCCCGGAAATCTTCTTCTGGCCACGCCCCAGCGCGGCGGAAGTGCCGGCTGTCCTCCCGGCTGCTTTCCGGGCGCTGTCATAAATCTTCCCCCCAGCACTTCCTGGTGTGGCGGAAGTGCTGGGGTAACAGGTCCCCAAGGCACTGGGGCGCCTCCTAGCGGTGACCACGGGCCCCTACAAGGTAGGGCTTCTATGCCCTGTACCCGTGGCCCCCCAAACAACCCGGAAGGCAACCCCCACGTGATCCAGGGTGGGTGCAGACCCACATCCGGTCCTTCCTGTCGTCCCGGCTGGGTCATGGCCCCTGGCATCCCTGACACTGTTAATCGGACCACATCGGGACGCGATCATTTTGGTCCTAATAACCGGCTGGTACATGCCCTATACATGTGCAACCAAGACGGGACGTGCTATAAGTAACATATTAAAATGCCATTATGACTTTTATTGTGCTGCACACGTGTATGGTGAATATACAAACAAGAACTACACACATGTACATGTACGGTTGCTTACAACTTTGTTTATTGAAAAAGAAATGTACAAATTCTTCAAAACGATCTACACGACACTCGGCATGCGAAGCACAATAAAAAAGGTTACATTACCAAATTCCAGTCAATGTTTGAAGACCCTGTCTGGTGTGATCTGACGCACTGCACTTGCTTACGCTCGACTTCATGTCGCCGGCTACTGGGCGGTCCGTTTTAGGAAAGAAAGGGCAGGCATGTTCACCCCCACTGGTTTGCACTTGGTAACAAATTTTCCGACTTCCTGACCTTTGATAAAAAGCATAAATTCTCCTGGGGAGCCCAGGGATCCTCCCGATGTCGCTGACCCGCTTTACATCCGCGACTTGTGGCTCCTTTTTCTTATTCTCTTGTCACGTTCTTTGGTCCGATTAAACAGATTTTCGGACCAAATAAGCGAACAGTATTAGGCTTACGCAATATGATCTGTTTTGGTTCTTTAGGATTCGGCACAAATAAGAGGCTGGTCCGATTAACCGGAATTGACTGTATTCTTAATGTTACGAAAACCTATGAGACGGGGGAGCTTAGGAACAGAAAAAGTAAGTTTAGCATTGAATGAAAGGAGAAAATGATCGGTTATAGTGAGTTCCTCTGCTGTAAGATCGAGAGGAACAACACCAGAGCAGCAGATCAGGTCCAAGATACGTCCTTTACAATGGGCAGGAACATCAGTGGCATTCAAAACTCTCAAGGCAAGATAAAACATCTCTAGTTAGCAGGGCCGGATTTAGATGAAAAGAGGCCTTAGGCTATTCCACTTATGAGGCCCTTTCACCTCCCATTTATAAGTTTGTAAATTACATGAGAGATAATAAAACACATCATTACTGTGGTATACAGTATATTAATATGTTAAATGAAACATGTTGTGATTGGTACTAACCTTTATAAAAAATGTGGCACGGATAATAAATAAAAAAAAGTCGAGAACACTTATTTGGACATTTATTCTCAGCACCATATATAGTACTTGTAACAATAACTAATCATTATTTATTAATTATTGTGCATAAATAAAAGATAATTATTTATCATTATTACAAAAAATAACATTTTACGTATTTGAACTGTGGTAAGTTTTCTTTTGTTTATCGAAATTTTCGATAAACAATTCATTTTCGAATAATAAATTGAAGTAAAACAAAAACTCATTTCCGTGAATAGCGCGTCTCTTATAATAGTCATTGTTTATAAAATAATAAATGTTAATTTCATAATTTCTGAATTTCAAACACTAACCAATTTCCAAAATATCTTTAATTCAGTAATGAAACTAAATTATCATTTTTCAATCAAGATTGTATGGAACTGTTATTTTGTCTCATTGAAAAAAAATAACAATTATGAATAATGAATTATATATATATACTAGCCAACCCGCGGCGTAGCATACGCCACATAATCAGGCCGATTTTTTAAATGATTTTTAAGCACAGAGGAAAAAAATAAACATTTGAAAAATCCGTAATTTAATAAACCACCAAGAAAAGTAACATTGCAACAATGCACGCTACGAACCAACATACAATTGTATGTGACTGAAAACCGGAGGAGCGCCGTCACACCTTCAAAGCGTAGGCCGGGGTTGAATGGCACTTGTTGAGTACGCACTGCCCGCTTATGTGCCCGCCCCCAACTCCCTACCTGAGTCGCTTTCGTCTGTGTACAGTCCACACGCACCTGTGAGTCACGTTGACTGTTCATTTTCCAAACACCGCCTCAGTCGGTTTCCACGTTGATTTTTCATTGTTCTTTGCGGTTCCAGCTGCTTTTTTTTATATATAATCCACCAAGTCACCCGACCATGGGGGGCTTTACAAAGGGCAGGGACGTAATCAGTGCGAGCGTATGACCCGCACGTACTGGGAATTTCTCGTTCGTGGGGAACAATTGGAAGCCACGGTCTCCATCACGAATGGGGTTCAACGGCTTACCCGTGCCAGATAGACACACGTTGATCCCTTCAGTGTAGCGCGCGTGCAGTACCGGACATACACGTGCATCACAGACCTCTTAATGCTCAATCTCACGTGGCTCAAAGCCACTTGTCCGTCTAAGAATTTGGACGCCGACCGCTGTTGGGTCGTGTAACTATTTAGCAGGCGGGAGTCTCGTTCGTTTTCGGAAATAACCAGCCAAATCGCTCCACCAACTAAGAACTGCCATGCACCACCACCCACAGAATCGAGAAAGAGCTATCAGTCTGTCAATCCTGTCCGTGTCCGGGCCGGGTGAGGTTTCCTGCATTGAGTCAAATGAAGCGAAAGGCTCCACACCTGGTGGTGCCCTTCCGTCAATTCCTTTAAGTTTCAGCTTTGTAACCATACTCCCCCCTGAACCCAAAGACTTTGGTTACCCGGTTGGCTGCCCGGCGGGTCATGGGAATGACGCCACCGGATCGCCTGTTGCGGGGCCTGCATTGGTGAAGCAGGTGAGACGGTAATGAAACAGAGGCACAGGGCTTATTGGTTTTTAAAGACTGCTTCCTTCATTGGGTTTTAACCAATGCACGGAACGAACCAACACACAATCGTCCGTGCGGCGCTCAGGGTGGAACGGGAGGAGAGGAGAAGGACGTCCACTCCGCTCCCTCCGTCATGCTAGTCTGCTGGTTTCTCGTCCAGTATACACTGCCTGCTCATGTGCCCACCTCTAACTCGTCACTCGAGTCGTTGTCGTCTTTGTACAGTCCAGATGCACCTGTGGCTCACGTAGACTTTTCATTGCTCTGTGCGGTTTTGGCTGCCTTTCTATATATAATCCACCAAGACACCTGACCACGGTGTGTACAAAGTGCAGGAGTATCTAAGAAGACGCATGTTTGTCACGGATGCGAATCGCCGTATGCAGCGTGTAAAACAGTTTGCTATGGTGCACGCGGTCGTGCGTCGTAACCGAAAACTCGTTTTTTAAAGACTGCTCACTTCATTGTGTTTTAACCTCAGTTGTAAAGGAACGTTTTAAGGATCCCATGGGATACCCCTCACAAACCGTTTTACACGCCGCATATGGTGATTCACCTCCGCGAGAAACATGCCTCTATGAACAGTCAGCATGGGTCGGAGCTGCATGTGACCTCTATGACAGACGAATTATAAATGACGCCATTTTTTTTGTGTCGTTGCGTCTGAGTTGGTGGGCGTGGCTCTGTGAGTTGTCGTCGGATCCAATGGTCTTGGAGTTGGTGGGCGTGGCTCCTTCCTGCGTGTACCATAGGTGTCTCACTTGTCGGCGGCTTAGTGAATCCACGCCCCTTCCGGCATGCTTTCCATGGTCGTCTTGCCTTAGTGAATTATATATATATAGATACTAGGAACTTGGCGCGCGCTACGCTGCTCGTTGGATGACCACAGTTGAAGGACTCAATCGTAAGGACCTCTCATCGGGTGTCTCCTTCGCACGCTTTTGCCCCTTTATTCGCGATCACGGCGTAATCTGTCTTCTCTCTCTGCAGGGGTTTCAGTTGCCTTTCGTTGTGCGGCAGAGACGTATCGTTGAGCTAATCTGTGTGAATGCCGAGTGTCCGTTTCTTGCGAGCGACTGTCACGCCTTTGCCTCTTTGCTTTGTGATCAGGCTGTAATGTGTCGTCTCTCGCAGCAGCAGGTTTAGTTGCGTTTCGTTTCGGCTTTGTTCCGTAAGGTCTCCTCCGTACAAGTGCACATGGGTAGCTGAAGACAGAAAGGCATAGTGGGCATAGTGAAACACACGAATTGGTGACCAGGGGAACCATCCGACTCAGACGCGGGGCTCGAAATACTCAAGTGCACATGTTATTTAGAATTTAAATTTATTTATTTTTTTGTTATCAACATCCCCAAAAGAGTTGATCCCTGTAAATAGTTAATAGTATATGAACAATATAATCTGTTGTAGTACGGCGTTAATTAGCGTCACACCTCATAACCATAAGAAGCGTGGTGGACGCTGTAAGGGTAGGTCGTGGTTTCTGTCTCTTTTATTTCATTTTATTGATTGTTTAATAGGCAGAGGGGAGAAGACGTTAATGTGACGCTCTGTCTATTTCTTTACTTTTGTTTTGAAAAGATTTTTGGGAACAGGAAAGGGGACAGAACAGAGGGGGGTAAGCAGGAATTCTGGGAGGGGACGGACTGGGGCTTTTCTACGGGGCGGCTATACAGCCAAAAAGAACGCGGACACGGACACCGCGCTGGGCTTTTATTATATAGATAATCATGAAAATATAAAATAAAGCACGTAGTATACATTTTAAAATATACAGATTAAAAGAACTTACCTAGAATTCCACAAAATGAAGATATTGTCACAAAAAATGTTTCAATAGTCTATAAACACTTCACTAAAGTATTGAACCTACTGAACTCAAAAGGCGAGAATCAAATGATCGTGTACGCAATCCTAAAATGGGAATCTTTTCTAGTAACATTAACACGTGTTTCATATTATCAAAGTAACACGAATATAACCGAACGTCGGGATATCAATAGGTCTGTTCGTTTGTCTGTTCCAGTCTGCACTTTATTTATGCAGGAACAAACCAGAGCTTCGTAGCATAAGGCACGTCCATATTTGCCATAGCAATCAGTGAACGTAAGAACTATATTTTGGTGCAATCTACTGTAGTAAATACAAACGAACAGACCCAATGAGCCGAACGCGTTGATCTTAACCAATACATTTTTATGTTTGTTTATTAGTCATATGCGTAGAATTTCTCCTGATTTTCGGTTCAGTGTTTTTAGAATAGTGTCAATTTAATTTTGCTAACAATTTGAATGTAGGCCCCTCTTGCTCTTGAGGCCCTAAGCTGAAGCCTAGTTAGCCTATAGGAAAATCCGGCCCTGCTAGTGAGGGGGATATTGATATTGTCCAGATGTATATTAAAATCCCCCAAAAGAATTATATTTGGAGTAAATGGAGATAAATGGGTAAGAAAAGTAGCAAGATTGTTCAGAAAATCATTGTTTGATTTGGGAGGACAGTAGACAGTTGCAATGATGTTAGGAACTGGCCCAGACAAGTGACACGCAGTTGATTTAAATGAGCTAAGAGCAGGAGCAGGCAGAACTTTCCACTTCTCGTGATAAATTATCACGACTCCTCCACCACGGCCAGAGGCGCGGGGTTGACAGGAGTGAACAAACCCCGGGTGTGGGGGGTGAATTCATTGGCATGTCTCGGTTAAAGAGAGAAAGTCAAACTTACGGTCAATGAGGAGATCCTGAATGAGATGTCCCTTGCTCGTGAGTGAGCGGATGTTCAGTAGACCGACGCTGGCAATGTTGCTGTCACATTTGACAGTGGTGCTAGTCGACCGAGCGATGATGGCCAACACGCTGTGGTCAGCATTCCTATCAGTGTTACGTGGAGGATGCATAAAATCAGACCAGAAAGAGTTAATTCATTTCGAGGCGTCCATTCGGAATCTCATAATTTGGGGTCCGCCAGTCTGATCACAGACAAGGTGCGTAGGACGCTTAGCCGCGTATACCACCAGACTGTCAGTACCAAAAATTTGTTGTAGAAATCACTGTTGCCATAACCTTCATTTTCCACCAGTAGATGGCAGTGTTTCAACCGATTCGTGTAAAACGCCTTTGGCCGCCCTTCTGTATCGGCTCGCTCGTTGACGCCTCGTTTTGTTTTCTTTGGTTGGGCATCGCAGCTCGAGTTTGCACTTGCAGGCAACGGCAGAACTTTCCACTTCTCGTGATAAATTATCACGACGACTCCACCACGGCCAGAGGCACGGGGTTGACAAGAGTGAACAAACCCCGGGTGTGGGGGGTGAATTCATTGCCATGTCTCGGTTAAAGAGAGAAAGTCAAACTTACGGTCAATGAGGAGATCCTGAATGAGATGTCCCTTGCTCGTGAATGAGCGGATGTTCAGTGGACCGACGCTGGCAATGTTGCTGTCACATTTGACAGTGGTGTTAGTCGACCGAGCGATGTTGGCCAACACGCTGTGGTCAGCATTCCTATCGGTGTTACGTGGAGGGTGCATAAAATCAGACCAGAAAGAGTTAATTCCTTTCGAGGCGTTGTGACACCCCGTGTAGTGGGAATTAAAATCACCAGCCTACACTCTAGGTGTCTAGTATGTGGGACCGAGCGTGACCAGGATGATGGTGTAAGACAGGGAGACACAAAAAGGGTTGGGTTTTTTGAAAAATAAAGTGAGGTTTTATTTACAGGTGCACTTAAAGAAAATAATCAAAAAAAATAATGTCCTGCGGGATTTATATATATTAATACACAGTCCAATACCGCAAAGGACACTCAAAAGCAGTAATTAAATGGAGCCCAAAATGACTATATACAGCATTTACAGTGCTGCTTGAAAGTCCCAAAAGAAAAAGTAAAATACACACAAACTAGTGAAATCCAAATATATACACAAAAACAAAATGTGAAGCTGTCTTCCTCCACAGTGATCCAAGTCCTCCAAACAGTGTATAATACAGGATTCACCCAAAAATATTCAAAAACATAGAAAAAGTGTATATACAAAAATAAACAGTGCACCACTAACCACAACCCAATAAATACCTCCACCCAAAGTTAATCCAGAGATATTTATATGAAATTTTTTTTTTTACAAAAACAATGCACAAGCCGAAATGCTGTTCTACCCGGTACATTTCTCTAAGAAGATCTATTCAGAAAGAACGCCCTCTAGATGCCACGATTCCCTTTTGTATTCGGCGCCCCTACGCTGACCAATTAAACAGCCGTACGTCATCCCTCCCGAGGTACGCGATGACGTGAACGCGTTTGCGAAAAGCGGCGTCTACTATCCCACATAATTACTATAAAAATCGAGCAGCCGGCGCGCGCCGCATAGCTGTGCCAGCTTTTTAGACACGGACTACATTTCTGCCATAAAGTGAAAGTAAGCACTTTCCCATTTTTTCTCCTTCCCCTGAGCTACAGCCCAGACAACTACGAACACGGGATCCCCATGCAAACCCGGGTTAAATAATATTAAGGCGCTTCACACTTTCTTTTGCTATTTTAGAGTTATGATGTCGCGGGAGGCACACGCAGTGCGTGGAGGACCGACAATGCCATCCCGGCCGGTCAATGACAAGGCTGTCTCTCCAATCTACATAAGACCTGCCGTGACACTCCTCAAAAGACGCTAATATCGTCAGCGAAGACGTCTGACTGCACTATATAATTGAAAAAAAAAAGGCAAATTTCCTTTCTTTATACCTTTTTTCCTCATACAAAAGCCTCCCTCTTTACCCAGCAGAGGACGCTTAATTAATTTTATTTACTTACTGGTAATGCCAGTAGGGCATATTACCACAGGCGTCCATTCGGAATCTCCGGCGGGACCCATGATGGGTGTATCTCCGACGAGGGAGAAGTATGACGTCCGGGTCGAAATACAGCACAGACTGCAGCAGACGCAGTCGAAGAAGCTCAGCAGCTGATTACTGGAGGAGGTCAGTCGCAGGATGGATAGCGAGCGACAGAAAACTCCAGACAAACAATAGCCAGGTGAATATCCAACCAGTCCACATTGTAGGCGAGGCCACAGGCAGCTCAGGTGTCCAGAGAACAGACTGGTAAGTTTCAAACGAAACGGGGTTTAAGCTGAGGCTAAATGCATACACAGCATATGCAGCCACACAGAGATGGCAGCAAGAATGGCAAAAAAAAAAAAATACCATCAAAATCACCAGTCATAGCAAAACTCAATAGTCTAGTTACCGGCGAGCAGCGACGACCAGTCCCGCCAGCGTCCACTCAAACCAGAAGTCAATGGATATCAGCATGTACTTGGGGGTCCACATTAATTACAGGTTGGACTGGAACTATAAAAGAATGGGCAAAGCAGGCGTTTTCTACTTAGGCAACTGCATTCCTTTAATGTGGGATGTCACAACCTTCACATCTTCTACAGGTCTGTGACGGCCAGTGTGGTGTACTGGGCTGGTGACATCACTTCAAGAGAGGACCACCGAATCAACATGCTAAGTAAATGGGACACACTCTGGACCCCCTGGAGGTGGTAGTGGAGGACAGAACGAAGAAAAAACTGAGTGCCATTATGAACAGCACTACACATACTGTGTGTGACACAACAGCACTGAGGACTTCCAGCAAATGAAACATTCAGCAGAAGTGTGTCAAGAAACAACACTGGGGGTCCTTTGATAGCAAACTTCACTGGGAATGGGACTGACAACTAAGAAGTTTTCTTTTTTTATTAAAACTTCTTCCTTTTCAGCCATTCTGGTGTGTGTTCTGTCTGAAGAGTATGTGTATATATTTATTAATAGATCTGTATATGCATTTATTTATTGGAAGAGCATCTGTCAATCTAATCCTGCCAAGTGCAGTAAACTGTCTATCTATCATATAGTGCCTTTCATACTATCTATCTATCTATCTATCTATCTATCTACCTACCTACCTACCTACCTACCTACCTACCTACCAACCAATCAATCTATCTAATTCTGCCAGCTACTCGAAATGATCTATCTATATAGTATCTTACAAATCTATCTATCGATCTATCTATCAACCTACCTAACTACCAATCTATCTATCTAATTCTGCCAACTACTCAAAATGATCTATCTATATAGTATCTTTCAAATCTATCTATCAATCTATCAACCTACCTAACTACCAATCTATCTATCGAATTCTGCCAACTACTCAAGATTATCTTTCTATGTATATAGTGCCTTTCATATCTATCTATCTATCTATCTATTATATAGTGCCTTTCATATCTATCTAGTATATAGTGCCTTTCATATCTATCTATCTATCTATCTATATATCTATCTATTATATAGTGCCTTTCATATCTATCTATCTATCTATTATATAGTGCCTTTCATATCTATCTAATTCTGCCAACTACTCGAAATTATCTATCTATCTATATAGTGCCTTTCATATCTATCTATCTATCTATCTATCTATCTATCTATCTATTATATAGTGCCTTTCATATCTATCTAATTCTGCCAACTACTCGAAATTATCTATCTATCTATATAGTGCCTTTCATATCTATCTATCTATCTATCTATCTATCTATCTATCTGTAGTGCCTTTCATATCTATCTATCTATCTATCTATCTATATAGTGCCTTTCATATCTATCTAAGCATCTAAACCAATATGTGTTTCTTTTTGTTTAATTTCAGTTTCTGTAACGTCCTTTTCTTTTGAAATATACAAATAAGAGTATCATTTAAATTTGAAGCAAAATCAAAGCAATCCAGAAGAAAAACGTTAACAGGATGAATTGTATGTTTCAATCTAAAAGATACCTCTTTGTATTTAATTCATGGCGTCCCAGTACTGTATTTCTTTGCTAACGGCCTTATTTTATTGCAGTCAGGTGTCATCAAACCCAGCTTTCCCTCTGAACACTGCGACAGATGCCGGTGACTGGCATGAAACGTTCCTAATACGTCTACTATTACATGTGGAATTCCTCACATCAATTCCATCTAACAGAAGGGCTGACATGAACCTTGTGCCATCTGCTGAGGAGACCCTCTGATGACCGACCACCCCAGTTGCCTTTAGTGGAGCAGATTCTCTTGTACCTCTAAACTCGTAAGCTGAGACTGTGACACGGCACGTATTCATAGTCTTCATAGCTCAGCAGTTTTCCTTCTTTGTTAATAAGCCATTTCACTAATAAATGCTTATTTTCCAATACATTTTTTAATATTGATTTGTTCTTGAATTTTATATTCTCATTATTCCATAGGGTGTATCTATCTAGTGAGACCTTAGGCTTATTGATTAATGTCCAAAGTAGAAGAACCTGCTTATGAAAATTAGACAGTTTTAGTAGAGTTTTTTAAAAGTTACTTTTAAGAAAAAATGTCAAACCTATCTAAAGATTAATTCGGTAAATGTGTGTTTTATTATTAAGGAAATGTTGCAGCCATTTCATCTTGAATGAAGCTTTGGCCGTTTTCAAATCAAGAACACCCTTATTTTGCGAACCTCACATGCGATGTCTTTCTTTCATAGGGAGGTTTGTTTCTGCATTTACAACTAAATAATTTGGGGTCCGCCAGTCTGATCACAGACAAGGTTTGTAGGACGCTTAGCCGCGTATACCACCAGACTGTGAGTACCAAAAATTTGCTGTAGAAATCACTGTTGCCATAACCTTCATTTTCCACCAGTAGATGGCAGTGTTTCAACCGATTCGTGTAAAACGCCTTTGGCCGCCCTTCTGTATCGGCTCGCTCGTTGATGCCTCGTTTTGTTTTCTTTGGTTGGGCATCGCAGCTCGAGTTTGTATTGCTGAGGGACAAAAGCGACAAGAAAAAGAGAAGAGAATTAGACAGACGTGGAGACGGAGTGCCGTGCAGGTACGGAAAATGTCGAAGAGACGAAAAGACACGGGCAATGGCGGGGCGGGTTATGAGAGAGAAGCGCTCGTCTGTGGAGGTCCTTCAGTCCTATTTACAAAACTTGCGTACTCCCTGAAATGTGAATGCGTCACCCCCGGTGTGCTCGCCGCACCTTCTCACTTTACCGTCCGCGTTCACGCGCGCTGAGGCACAGACTGCACTGTAAGCCGCTCGCTCGTGCGGTTCAGTCCGGTCTGAGTAAAGCGGGCGGCGGAATTCACGAAAATCCGAGGGTCGCTCAAGCGTGTACAGAACTGTAAAGCCGAGGGTCTTGCGAGCCTTCGTTTCCAGTAGCAATAGTAAAGGAGTACGCAGGCACTTCAGTCAGAGAGCCGCAACACGTGAGAATTTTTTTTTTTAATTTTATTTTTAAGACTAGACTGGCAAACATTTCTCCATTCAAACGGCATAGCCCAATACATGACGTCACTTCCATCCTGGGCCAGTCACTGACCTTCAGTGCCGATGATCATCTGACAGAAGCTTTAAACACCGAGGGTGTTCCGCTCCAGCTGTTGGGCGCAGGGGCTGCAGGTTTTCCTTCGAACTCTTTTCTTGATCGGTGACCCGTTTTTGTTGCTAGTTAATTTCTTTTTAGTTGACTTGCTTTTCAAGACTATGATCCTTTAATTGTGTGAACCCCCTTCTTAAGTAGCATCCAAACAGTAAACCAGTCGACACGTGACCAGCAACTCCCGTCCATCATATTGTCGTGTTTGTTAGTGCGGCGAAAAATTATAGATATTTTTGAAGCAGATTAGGCAGCACAGGGCACCGTCAGCACCCATGAAGCCACTTGGAGTCTCAGGACATTTGACAGAATCAAGTTTTATTACGTGATGCACACACGGCCGCAGTTCAAATGAATCGAGCCTCGAGCATTCCGTGAGCTTCAGATTTATTACAATGCTTATCACAAAATAACCCCCTTACACCCCTGCTTTACAGAATCTATTTATATAATTCGCTAAGGCAAGACAACCATGGAAAGCACGCCGGAAGGGGCGTGGACTCACTGAGCAGCCGACAAGTAAGACACCTATAGCGCACGCAGGAAGGAGCCACGCCCACCAACTCCTGGCACCTCCGAGCCACGTTGACTGTTCATAGAGGCATGCTTCTCGCAGAGGTGAATCGCCATAGGCAGCGTGTAAAACGGTTTGCGAGCGAGGGGTATCCCATGGGATCCTCAAAACAATCCTTTACAACTGAGGTTAAAACACAATGAAGTGGGCAGTCTTTACAAACCGAGTTTTTGGATACGACGCACGACCGCGTGCAAAATAGCAAAATGTTTTACTGTGTTGGTTCGTTCCGTGCATTGTGATAAATCAGCAAGAAAAGCAACATTATAACATTACCGATTTTTCAAATGTTAATTTTCTCCCTGTGCTTAAAAATCATAAAAAAAAACCGGCCTGATTATGCGGCGTATGGTACACCACGGGTTGGCTCGTTGTCTAATAATGATAACCTCGCTCAGCACCTTTTCTCATAAAAATATCCTGCCGTCATAAACTTTCTCATAACAATTTACCCTTTGCTCTCTGTTTCTTCATTCAAATCCCTTGGGCTTGAAGGATGCGGAGGTGAGCGTCACTTAATCACTCCTCCCTAATCGTGAGCTGTTAAAGATTGAGGGCCTTTGGTTCATCAGTTCTCACCACACTACTCTGGACTCTGTAGAACTCACCATAACTTACTTTGCTACAAACTATTTATTTTTACTTTGAGATCTGAAACCAAATATTTCAGGCTACAACACTAAATGACTAATCTTAAGTTGCTTGAAAGAGAAAATTTACGTTGAATGAACAACATCAATGTTATACTTTTTTCAGTGTACCTCAGCTTCAGTAACCTACCAGGGGCTAAGATCTGCTCCACTCATGAGATGTTCCTGCCGGACGTGTCAATCCATCTTGAGGTTGCTTCCCCTGAAAGGGCTTCACTTCAGAATACCTTTGCAAAAGCAACTCCAGACAGGCTTTTCACTCTTGGATGGCTCCCTTTGAAGGGGCTGCAAAGTCGAACAGAAGATGAGAGTTGGCTTGGGTTATGGCAGGCCGTTTTAAAATTGCTGCCTCTGAAAGACCTTAGCCTGGATGAACAATGCTTCAGTATGAGCACTCATCCGATCATTGCTAAATGTCTGGAAACGACAAAACAACTTTGGTGGGGCAATTCTCAAACTTCATTTCAAGCCTTGTGCACCTTTATTTGCAGATACACCAGGAGTACATGTTAGATACTTGAAAACACGCAGACCTCTGGTCCTGTCATGAAGGTGGTTCATAAAGAGCAGATCAGCTTCCATTCACCAAGTGGAGCCCATGTGTGTCACGATCTGTTATATAGTGCCTTTTATTATCTATCTATCTATCTATCTATCTATCTATCTATCTATCTATCTATCTATCTATCTATCTATCTATCTATCTATCTATCTGTTATATAGTGCCTCTTATTATCTGGATAGATATGAAAGGCACTATATAATAGATAATAAGAGGCACTATATAACAGATAGATATAAAAGGCACTATATAACAATCTATCATATAGTGCCTTTTATATCTATCTGTCATATAGTGCCTATTATCTATCTGTCATATAGTGCCTTTCATATCTATCTATCTATCTATCTATCTATCTATCTATCTATCTATCTATCTATCTATCTATCTATCTATCTATCTATCTCTCAATGTCGACAAGACAAAAGAGATAATTGTGGACTTCAGAAAGTCACATCCTGCCCACATCCCACTCAGCATCAATGGTTTAGATGTGGAGATTGTTAGGAGAACCAAGTTCCTCGGTGTGCTCATAACTGAGGAACTTACGTGGACACAAAAACACCTCATCACTAATCAAGAAAGCCCAGCAGAGATGACACTTTCTGAGGCAGCTGAAGTGAGCAAGTCTTCCCCTTTCCATCCTCACCAAGTTCTACAGAAGGCACCACTGAGAGTGTCCTGACCAGCTGCACCACTGTCTCGTATGGCAACTGCGACATATCCGACCACAAGGGCCTGTAAAGGATAGTGAAGACCGCAGGACTCCTTACACCCCTCACATGGACTTTTCACACTTCTGCCATCCAAGAGAAGATACTGCAGCATCAGAGCCAGATCTGCGAGGCTGCAGGAGAGTTTTTACCCCCAAGCTGTCAGACTCCTTAACACCAGGCTGCCCCCTGGGACCTTTCACACGGCCTCAACCACCACCTCTAAAAACAGAACTTTTATACATGAAAACCACTGTCCTGCAAAGATGAGTGTGCAGGCAGAGAAGAACTGAAGATCTCATACTGACCTTTAAGGATTTGGACACTCTTGATATCCTTCTGCTGTGAAACATTCTGACCTGTCATTGTTTACACACGTCTTCAATTATTATCATACACTGATAATGTCTGTATTATCTAGATCTATTATTTATTTATTTATTATATTACATATTTTACACATCAATGTTGCTGCTACATCTTTGTCCTATCTTTGCACAATGTCTTGTCTTGTTTGTGTTTTAATTTTTAAATTTTAATTTTATTATTAATTTACTATTTGCACATCATGTTGTTACACTGTGGACCCTGAGCTTCGCAATTTCGTCTATCTGTATACTTGTATATGGTTGAGATGACAATCAAGTTCACTTTGACTTTGATATAGTGCCTTATCTATCTATCTATCTATCTATCTATCTATCTATCTATCTATCAATCATATAGTGCTCTATCTATCTATCTATCTATCTATCTATCTATCTATCTATCTATCTATCTATCTATCTATCTATCTATCTATCTATCTATCTAATTCCTGCCTACAATACTAAAATTAAATTCTGTCTCTCTGCTTCGTTAACCAACCCTTTCCCGTTCTTCACTTTTTCTCTTTTAGCTGGACTTTATCTCCATATCAAATTGTTTTATGCTTCAGATTTGTTGGAAGCTGCTTAGGCTAACATGGAGGGTTTAGAGTTTTTCAAATCTCTCTTGGTAAATAAAGGAGATTAACTCTGAAATGAGTTCATGGTCTTTATGCCAGCTATATGTATTAAATGTATGCGTTTTATTTCCACAGAAGACCTCCTCCTTCCCCGTTCCCACAGCCCTGCTTTGAGGTGACTTATGGCTGTCCACTTGAGAAGGGATCAGTAGAGAGGAGATGAGCAGATGCTTAGGAGACAGAAGAGTTTCACACAGAGCATGGCTTTGGCCAAAGACGATCACGTGGATGAAAGACTGGCCTGCATTAAGCAAGAGGACTGTGAGTGGGGTGCACCAAAGGGTTTGTGTGTGAAGGTGGAGGAATGTGAGAGAAGAATTTCAGCGTTTAAAGAGGAGGAGGAGGAGGAGTGCAAGAGGGAGACCGTCGACATTAAAGTTGAGCATTCAGGAAACTTCCCGGTTAGTCTTGAACTACAAACGTGTGAAACTGGGAATATTTTCAAGGAAGAAGAGTCTCATTCCAGTTGGCTCACTGATACAGGACAACTGCAGAATTCCTTGGAAATGAAATCCGAGTTTCCTCAATTTAAAGAGAAAGTCACTGAAGGAAATGGGAGCGAAGCAGAAGAGCAGCTGCCGTCTGGGAGTGCCGGGATCAGTAAGTCATGTACAGTTAAATGTAAAAGATTACCACAGAGATTCTTTCAGTATTTTTTTAGTAGTAAAGAGCGGTGCAGGAGGAGGTGAAGGGAATTAGGATCTCTTAAGAGGAATTAAAATCTATAGACTGTGCAATTATGAACGCTGTAAACATGCATTTGAGGAAAGTCAGTACTTGTGAAGACGTCAATAACCTCCATTATTAACAGGGACTACTAAGGAGGTACTGAGTGCTTTGGAAAATGTAGAGAGAGAAGTGTTGCTATGATTTAATTGGCTGAAATCAAACATCATATTTATTAAAGAGTTAACTGTGGGTTTTAGTAAGCACACTGTGACCAGTAGGGGGCATTGCAGTACCCCAAACACAACCACACTACACAAGCCCTGGAGTGAAATAAACCAGGATTATTAGCAAAGTACCTTACAGTGAGGTTTTTCTACGTTGGTTCTTCACCAATATTGTCTTCTCTGCTCTCTTTCTCTCTCATTCTTTCACTCCTCCCAGGAACATGTTATCCTGCTCCACTCCTGACTCCGATTCACCAGGATGAGGCCGAGTGGCTTCCTTTATCTAAGACCCACAAGCACTTCCAGCTTTAGGGTATCGCCTGATGGAAGCTCTTCGGGGTCAAGTGGAAGTCCCCAGCAGTAGGAATCACAGACCCTCACAGCACCCTGAACCAAACATGGCTGCCCCATGGGATTACAGTTCCCTTGTGGGTGTGCATACAGGTAGTGACAGGGATGCTGCCACCTAATGTATCTTACGTAGCCCCGACCAGTTGCCTCACCTGGTTCTTCTATCACACTGGCCTCCTGCCCCTCGATTTGCTCCTGCTGGGACACCAGTACACCCAAACTGGCATCTTCTGCCAGGGGAACACCCCTGTCTTTCCTTCAGAGCCTCCAATTGGCTGGACTCCCATCCAGGTAAGGATCCTTGTCCCGTCCCGGATGGGATTCGGACTCAGGTGTGTCATCCTTTATAACATACAGAAAGTCTATTTTTAGGAACTCCCCGCACACTGAAGGCCTGGAAAATGTCAAATATTAACCCATTACATCAAAAGGGTGACCGGGCAGAGCAGAGTAACTACGGGCCAGTAAGCTTCACGTGCAAATTAATGGAAGGAATTGTTAAGGATAAGAATTAGCAGCACATGGCAAGAGCAGATGTTTGACTGGACACTCCAACGGAGAGTTTGTGTTTCACTAACATGTTGGAATTCCATGAGGAAGCAACAAAGATCTAAAGTACTTTATGAAAATCCAGCCTTTAAGAAGGCTAACGGGGTTATATGTTAACATATAAACTGCTTGAAAAAAAATGGAAGGACCACTTTGAAAACACCTCAGATCTCAATGGGGAAAAACAAATCCTGCTGTCTCTCTCTGCTGCTAGGGACTGATATGGCGATGTGTGAGGAACGAAAGGATGGAAATGAAAATAATCAGCCGACAGAGAGAGGGGGCTGACTTCAAAGACACCCCGAAAATCAAAGGGAAAAATGATGGGGCAGGCAGGCAGGCAGGCGAGTCCATTTTATTGACATTTCATTGCAGCAACTCCAAATCGTACTCAGTAGTTTGTATGCCAAATTCCACCCACCGGTCCTCGTCCTAATGAGACGACGGATGGTGTCCTGGGGGGATCTCCTTCCAGATGTGGACCAGGACATCACTGAGCTCCTGGACAGTCTTAGGCGTAGGATGGACCGAAACATAATGTCCCACCAAGAGGTGTTCTGTTGGATTGAGGTCAGGTGAGTGGTACCAGTCAATGGTATCAATTCCTTCATCCTCTCGCAAACACATGAGGCCGGGCATTGTTGTGCACCAGGAGGAACCAACATAGGGTCTGACAATGGGTGGTCCAATGATTTCATCCCGATACCTAATGGCAGTCAAGGTGCCGCTGTCTAGCCTGTAGAGGTCTGTGTGTCCCTCCATGGATATGCCTCCCTCCCCAGACTGACCATCACTGACCGCCCACCACACCGGTCATGCTGAGCGATGTCACAGGCAGCATAACATCCTCCTCGGCTTCTCCAGACCCTTTCTCGTCTGTCACATGTGCCCGCCAGTGGAGGACCTGCCAATTCTGGTATTCTATGGCAAATGTCAATCGAGCTCCACGGTGCCCGCTAGAGGACGTCTTGCCCTCAGGCCACCCTCTGATTTCTGATTGTTTGGTCAGAGACATTCATACCAGTGGCCAGCCTGCCTGCCTGCTGGAGGTCAATTTTGTAGGCTCTGCCAGTGCTCATCCTGTTCCTCCTCACACAAAGGAGCAAATAGTGGTGGGTCCTGCTGATGGGTTAAGAACCTTCTACGAGGGGCCCTGTCCAGCTCTCCTGGAGTAACTGCCTGTCTCCTGGAATCTTCTCCTTGCCATTCAGACTGTGCTGGGAGACACAACAGACCTTCTGGCAATGCCACGTATCGATGTGCCTGCCATCCTAGAGAAGTTGGACTACCTGTGCCACCAAACTCTGTAGGGTCCAGGTATGGCCTCATGCTACCAGTAGTGACACTGGCCGTAGACAAAGTGAAATGAGTGACAAAACAGATGAGGAGGGAAAAATGGCAGTGCCCCCCCTCCACCTGAGCAGTTTATATCTGATAAGTGGACTACGAGCCGAGGGAGGTTATGCAAACGGGGAGTAACTTACAACATGACTGAATTGTTTCAGATTATGAAGGAAATGAGCAGAGTAGATCCCAGCTGTTACTTTAAAGCAGCTTCTTCAACAAGACCACCTTGGATGCATTTGGGATCTTGTTTGCGGGAAGGTTCAGCACAAATGCTGCAAAGCTATTCTTCATACAGAGAGTCACACAAAGACACGTTACCAGGTAGTGTAGTGGAGAGAAGAACTTTAGGGGCCTTCGTATCCCGACTTGACAATCTAGGTGGAAAAGATGGACGAGTTTGGTGAGCTGAATGGTCCGTTCCAATATTCTGAGAAATGGAAGAGCCGGTGAAGGTGGATGAGTCTGCATAACTGCTGTACTTCATCGGCTCCATTCATTTTGCCTTTCGTCACTTTGGGTCGTCGGTATGCTTTAGAAGTGAGGTAGCCATCATCCTGACAGTGGACGGCAGTCCTCTTTAGGGTACATTGGCACACACACATCCACATTCGGTCGCACCAGACGCTGAGTGACACAGCAGACACATCTTTGGCATATGAGAGGAGCAGATAAGGAGAGATCATGAAACTCCCCAACACACAGTGAACTGAGGAGTGAGGTGGCGTCCCCAACCATTGTGCCCTCTGTTACTTTTAATTTTACACACAGCGGGTCCTCGGGTTACAACTCAGTTCTGTTCCTAAAACCCGAATTTTGGTGTAAGTTGAAACACACCCTAGCCTAAGTCACTTACCTATCTTAACACATTTGCAAAATCATAATCTAATATATAAAGCAGAGTCTATGTATGTATGTATGTATGTATGTATGTTTGTCCGCCATACAAATCTGCAGCGGGCGTCCGATTGTCACCAAACTGGGCATGGGGCTTCTTTGTGACCAGGAAGAGGTCATTTGGTATGTTTGGTTGGGAAAAATGTTTGTGGTGAACCGCAGGGCACCTTTTCACCAACGCAAAGTTTACCACAGGTCCCCGTACTTACAAGATGGCCGCACGTTGCAAGAGACGTTAGTGGCGGCGCCATCTAGCGGCAGCTTTGGTCTCTGTACATCCCTCTTCACCCAATGTTTCTTTAAATTGCCAAGACATTGCAGAAGTGTCCAAATATAAGAAAGCCGACTGCTTTCATCGCGTGAAGGGGATTTAAAACATGAACGACCACCTGCGCGTGACTGGCGTTCCATATTCGTGGTGGTATTTGCTCGCTTTCCGACTCACAGTAAGATTTCAGTCTTGGTCTTTCTGACTGACTGGTGCTATTTGTTTGTTTTCTGACATTTTGTAAATAATGTTCATAATACCATGTGACACATGATAATTGTCCTTCTTTTTGCTAATATACTCATGACACCAAAAAAAAAAAAAGACATGGCATTAGAAAGTCCACTTCTGATGCCACAAAAAAGTGTATTTCATGGCCGTCTCAACCTTGCACAAGACGTCAAGATGTTTTCATACCAAGTATCCCGCTGATTCTGAATAATTTACCCTTTGATTTCAAACAGCTAGACTTTCCCGTTCATTTGGATTTGGCTATGTGAATTCATAAGGCTCAAGGGCAATCACTGCAAGTTAAAGGCATCACTTTGGAAAATCCATTGTTTTCACACAGACAAGTCTACATAGCATGCTCTAGAGTGGGCCATCCTCACAATCTGTTCATTTTCGGAACCCCAAGATAAAACAAAAAAGTGTATCCAAAGCCTCTAAAATGACCACTTATATTATGCATTACAATAAAATGTCAATCAGAAAAATGTTTGTTCGATTTCTATGTTCTGTTTCTTTCATTTGGGAAATTCACCGGCTACAGATTCCCGGGCAACGCCGGGTACTCCTGCTAGTCTAGAACATAAAAACACAACTAAGCCACAGAAAAAGGAAAAGGACATGAATATACTGTACTGTAGTAACAGAAAAAATGAGTGTAAAAAAAAAATCCTTACCTTTATTCCTTCTCATGTCTCAATCTTTTTAAGTTTTTATGGAAGTGAGCGTTGTAAACTCTAAATGTTGTAGACCCGAGGACCCCCTGTATTTAAAATCATTGACCTTAACTGTTTGTTATTATTGCAGAATTGCTGAAGGACAGCGGCATCTCACTGTCTTCATGTGCTCAGACCTCTCTTCAGTGCCAACACAAACAGAAACAAGACCAGGAGAAGATGAAGAAATCAACAAGAGGATCAGAGAATTGGACAACAGCCTCTTTGCCATGTGCTTCTCTAACTGCTGTCAGACACACACAGGCAGAAGCCCTCAACACTGAACAACGAAAAGTGCATTCCACAGACGGAGAGGCTTTGAATATGGGTCCAGAGTGGAAAACGCCCTTCAAAAACACTTCCGACTGTAAAGACCTTAAGTCAGTTCATACGACACCAAAGTCGCATTCATGTTCTGAATGTGGTAAACTCTTTTCAAGCAGCAACAGTCTTCAGAAACACAAAAGAATTCACAGTGGAGAGAAGCCTCATTGCTGCTTGGAATGTGGGAAACGATTCTTACAAAGAATTCACCTTCAGCAACACAGTAGAATACACACTGGAGAGAAACCTTATTGCTGTCCTGAATGTGGTAAACGATTCTCAAACAGCAGTGGCCTTCATAGTCATAAACTAATTCACACTGGCGAGAAACGTTTTCACTGTTCTGAATGTGGCAAGCATTTGTCAGGCAGAGGGAGACTTAACATCCACATGAGAATTCACACCGGAGAGAAACCTCATTGCTGTTCTCAGTGTGACAAACGATTCTCACTATTAAGCAGTCTTCAGCTCCACACAAGAATCCATACCGGGGAAAAACCTTATTGTTGTTCAGAATGTGGCAAACAGTTTTCTGCCAGTTGCAGTCTCAGGAGGCATACAAGAATCCACACTGGAGAAAAGCCATATAGCTGTTTTGAATGTGGCAAACGATTCTCTGAAAACAGCACTCTCCAGAAGCATGCACGGATCCATACTGGAGAGAAGCCATTTTCTTGTTCTGAATGTGACAAAAGATTCACCCATAACAGCACACTTCGGAATCACCTAAGAATTCACACTGGAGAGAAACCTCATGGCTGTTCTGAATGTGGCAAACGATTTTCATATAATAGCAGTCTTCAGAACCATGTAAAAATTCACACTGGAGAAAAATCTCACTGCTGTTCTGAATGTGGTAAAAGGTTTTTACAAATATTCCAACTTCAGCGACACATGAGGATTCACAATGAAGAGAAACTCTCTTGCCCCGAATGTGGCAAACAGTTCTCAAACAACAGTGCCTTTCATAGTCATATTAGAATTCACACTGGTGAGAAACCTCTTAGTTGTTCTGAATGTGGCAAACGTTTATCAGACAGCAGCAGTCTTAATAGACATATGAGAATTCATACTGGAGAGAATCCCCACTCTTGTCCAGAATGTGGGAAACAATTCTCACACATAAGCAGCCTTCAGAGGCACACGAGAATCCACACTGGGGAAAAACCTTATTGCTGTTCTGAATGTGGCAAACGATTCTCTGACAGTTACAGTCTCCAAAGGCATTTGAGGATTCACACCGGAGAAAAGCCCTATGGCTGTGCTGAATGTGGCAAAAGATTTTCACAAATAAGTAGCCTACAGAGCCACACAAAAATCCATACTGGAGTGAAACCTCATTGCTGCTCTGAATGTGGCAAACGTTTCTCCTGTAGCAGATACCTTCAGAAACATATAAAAAGTCACACTTAAGTAAAGCTAGATTGTTGTTCTGAATATTAAAGACATTCTCACAATGAAGTACTCCACAGTCACAGAAGGAGTGACGATGTCATACTATGTGAAGTTCCAGCTGCTATTTGATATTAATAATTTATCATCAACTAGCTTTCATTTTTCACTCTGTGTTCTTTCTTCAATAGACTATTAAGTGAGCGCACACCTCAAGTTTAGATGATGCTCAGGAGTTGGAAGAGATATGTAAAAAAGACAACATTTTGGGCTAACAAATACCTTGTTATGAATAAAAACAAGCTAACATGCATTCCACAGTAAGAACCTCATTCACCAGTCAAATGGTTCTGCTAATTCTTGGATGAAGGATCTGGAGATGTCGCACCCATTGAAAGAGCCTTGAATTCGGTGGAGGATTTTTTACCATCAAGCCACCTGATTGCAAACTCGAGTTAAAGATGAAGTACCAGTTAGGTTATCCATCACAAGAGAGAAAAAGGAAACAGAATTTTGGAATGGCCCCAATGAGATGTTGTGCCAGAACCTTAAGTGAGTATGAAATGCTCGAAAATGCAGGAATGGGGGATTTTGGGGCACTGCAGGGCCAGAGATTGAGCAATATGAACAAGAAACATCAGAGTGTGGGTAAAACTGAGAGAACTGTGGGGAACTGGGTTTTGCATCCAAGGGGGGCAATTACTTTTTCACATTATGATTTTCTCTAATAAATGAAGAATTAATAATGTATGCTATTTGTTCCTGCCATGTTCTTTTTATTTGATCATAGGGTGTGAATGAAGATCTACAACAATGTAATTCAAATAATCTGTGATAGCATAAAAATAATCCGATTGGGGCAAATGCTTTTTCACCAGCCTGCGTATGTATGTCGGGTGTATTGTTATGGGGGCAACCATCGGTCATATGTTTAAAAAAAATACATAAAGAACAAGAGTTTTGTACTCACAGGCCAGTGCCACTCTTCTTCTTTTTGTCTAAAACATCTGATGGTGCCATCTCTGACCAAGTCTCTTCCTCTTCTTTTTGTCTACAGACTACTTGATCCTAATCAGTCAGGATTCAAGAAGGGCCATCCCAACGTGATGGCTGTACTACTTACAGTGGTTAACACCTAAGTGGCAGGCCAGAGCCACCAGCATGTCATCTGTGACCATCTCTCCTCCTCCTTCGATGTGGTCCACCACAAGATCCACTCCACCTTGTTACCCTCTCAGACCTTGGCAGCACTGGCACTACCCCTAGCTGATTTGATCCCTACGTCTTGGGCAGATCCTACCATGTGTCCTGGCATGGACAGATGTCAATGGTGCACCAGCAAGCATGGGGGTGTTCAACGAATCGGTGCTGGGCCCTCCTCCTCTTCTCACTGTACATCTTCTCAGCAGACCTAATCATCCTGTCCCATGGCTTCTCCTACCAGTGCTCTGTTGAAGATAAGCAGTTGTAGCTGTTGATACCTTCAGAGGACCACACAGTATCATCTTCAGATCTCTGCAGGTCTCACTGATAATGCATCCTGGATGAAGGAACACCATTTGCAGCTCAACCTGGCATTGTTGGACCTTCTTCTCTCATTGATTTGTAACCTGGATGAAGGAACATCATCTGCAGGTCACCCTGGCATTGTTGGACCTTCTTGTCTCATTGATTTGTAACCTGGATGAAGGAACACCATCTGCAGCTGAACTTGGCATAGCTTGACCTTCTTGTCTCATTGATTTTGTATCCTGGATGAAGGAACACCATCTCTAGCTCAACCTGTCAAAGACAAGCCATCTTGTCTCACTGATATTGCAACCTAGATGATGCAGCACCATCTCCAGTTCAACCTCTCAAAGATGGACCTTTTGGTCTCATTGATTTTACAACCTGGATGATGGAACACTATCTCCAGCTCAACCTGGCATAGATGGACTTTCTTGTCCTCCCAGCTCATCCAGCTATTCATCGTCCCATCTCTGTTCAGCTTGTCTTAGTGTCATTTACACCTGCCAAGTCAACCCAACCTTTGGGTGGTAATCGATGACCATCTTGTCCTCCGGGGACCATCTCCTGGTCTTACCGATTCTTTGTATGCCACTGTTGTTCAAACTTTCTTTTTTGTTTGTTTCCTTGCAACCCACTCTTTCTCTTCTTAGTGTCATCTAGACCCAGTCCCCACCTTGGACAATCGCTACTGATGGTCAAACGGGGGAGAGGGGCGTTGGTCCCCCCCTTTGAGAATCACTGATGACATCCTTACAACAGCATCAAACCATCATGAGACACTCTGCAAACCATATGCGTCCCTTTCATATTGGATACAATGGTGACTCCCGTCTCAGTGTGACACAAAAACTGGCAACTCGGGACCCAACATGGGCCACGTGCTGTAGTTTAAGAAACTATGCTGTATGCAATATCCACAAGATCAGACCATTTCTGACAGAGTATGCACCGCAGCTTCTGGTCCAGGCTTTGGTCTTGTGACACCTGGACAACTGCAATTCTCTGCTGGCAGGAGCACCAAGTTGTGCCACCAGGCCACTGCAGGTAAATCAAAATGCAGAGCTTTTATGGAGACCCTTGTGGGGTCCTGTGCTCCTTCTTGACCAAGCGGGTCTGCTGATGAATGATGTCTGGAGATGCCACCTCAGCCTGGCATCAAATCTCAGTCCAGACTCTCTTCCTGTGTAGCTTCTGGCTGGTGGAACGCGCAGCTGGTCACCCTCCCTTTGAACTTAGGACTCCCTTGATGGGTTCTGGAAACCTCTGACGATCCTCTTGTTTTATGGAGTTTCTGCCTCACTGATATTCGCTGTTCAGTTTTGTAACCCATGGATTGCAACTCGCATGTGTTTTGTTCTGAGCTCTTCACGTGAGGTCATCAGTTTTGTAGCCTTGTCCCATCACATTAATTTGTAAACAGTCCCCCCATTAACACCACCACCCCCACTGACTGATGTTTACCCAATTAGGTGGGCCTCTTTTGTAGGTCACTTTAATAAACCCATCTGCTAAGGGAGTAAATGGTATATGTGTGACTTCCACAAATGGCTTGAATCTTAAAGCATCGCCTCAGCTCCACTCACTTCTCCATATTCTGAGACGGTCCGGTAAACCTGAAGGTGGTCGCTAAAGAAAATGGCTGAGAAAGACAACTTACTGATCAAACGGCCTTCTCATTATAATGAATGCCAGGGTCAGAATCGGGCAGCTTTGTTTGAGTGTGCATTTTTCTGTCTGTGTCCTTGTGGAGAATTTATTAAAATCTGCTTGTACTGGACATGAGTCAAGCACCAGTCACCCACTTAAACTTGCTTAGTCTTCGTACTTTAGTTTATTTAACGGTGAACAGCCAAGGATCCACCTGCCCTCATTCACCCCTCAGGTTACCCCCATACAGAAACATAAAGCCGATTCTGAGTAAAACCGCATGGAAGTTATGATACAACGATAGCCATGAGACTACAAAGACCACGCTAACCTCCTGTCTGAGAGGGGCTTGAGCCATTGTCCGCTGACAGATCTCAGAAAGGCCCGTCCTGCTGAAGAGAAGTGAAGGGTCTTCTAGCAAAGCAGGATTTAGTCACGTCAAGCCAAGTGGCTTCGTTTTTGGACCATTCGTACATCGTACTGCAGCAGACATCGGTGTGAAGTAACGCAGCCCAGGACTGCGGCACAACAGACACATAAATACAACAGGTGCTCTCTGTGGGAAGAAAACCGTCCTGATGTTTGTGGGAAATTTAACCTTAATGAGTTACCAACTGGCGAATTGATAGATCGAAAAATAGGTGAAAGGCACTATATAACAGATAAATATAGGAAAGGAATTATATGATTAATAGATAAGAACATAGTGTGAAAGACACTATATAACAGATAGATAGATAGAAAGGCACTATATGGTAGACAGATAGATAGATAGATACTATATAATAGATACATAACCGTGAGTACAGAAAGTATTCAGACCCCCTTCAATTTTTCACTCTTTGTTATATTGCAGCCATTTGCTAAAATCATTCAAATTAATTTTTTTCCTCATTAATGTACAAACAGCACCCCATATTGACAGACAAAAAAATATTTTTGAAAATTGTTGCAGATTTATTAAAAAAGAAAAACTGAACTATCACCTGGTCCTAAGTATTCAGCCCCTTTGCTGTGACACTCATATATTTAACTCCGGTGCTTTCCATTTCTTCTGCTCATCCTTGAGATCACCTTCATTTGAGTCCAGCTGTGTTTGATTCTACTGATTGGACTCGATTAGATAAGCCACACACCTGTCTGTCTATATAAGACCTTACAGCTCACAATGCACGTCAGAGCAAATGAGAATCAGGAGGTCATTGAACTGCCTGAAGAGCTCAGAGACAGAATTGTGGCAAGGCACAGATCTGGCCAAGGTTACAAAAAAATTTCTGCTGCACTTAAGGTTCCCAAGAGCACAGTGGCCTCCATAATCCTTAAATGGAAGACGTTTGGGACGACCAGAACCCTTCCTAGAGCTGGCCGTCCGGCCAAGCTGAGCTACCGGGGGAGAAGAGCCTTGGTGAGAGAGGTAAAGAAGAACCCAAAGATCACTTTGGCTGAGCTCCAGAGATGCAGTCAGGAGATGGGAGAAAGTTGTAGAAAGTCAACCATCACTGCAGCCCTCCACCAGTCAGGGCTTTATGGCAGAGTGGCCTGTCGGAAGCCTCTCCTCAGTGCAAGACACATGACAGCCCGCATGGAGTTTGCTAAAAGACACCTGAAGGACTCTGAGATGGTGAGAAATAAGATTCTCTGGTCTGATGAGACCAAGATAGAACTTTTGGCCTTAATTCTAAGCGGTATGTGTGGAGACAACCAGGCACTGCTCATCACTTGTCCAATACAGTCCCCACAGTGAAGCATGGCGGTGGCAGCATCATGCTGTGGGGGTGTTTTTCAGCTGCAGGGACAGGACGACTGGTTGCAATCGAGGGAAAGATGAATGCGGCCAAGTACAGGGATATCCTGGACAAAACCTTCTCCAGAGTGCTAAGGACCTCAGACTGGGCGAAGGTTTACCTTCCAACAAGACAATGACCCTAAGCACACAGCTAAAATAACGAAGGAGTGACTTCACAACAACTCTGTGACTGTTCTTGAATGGCCCAGCCAGAGCCCTGACTTAAACCCAATGGAGCATCTCTGGAGAGACCTAAAGATGGCTGTCCACCAACGTTTACCATCCAACCTGACACAACTGGAGAGGATCTGCAAGGAAGAACGGCAGAGAATCCGCAAATCAGGTGTGAAAAACTTGTTGCATCTTTCCCAAGAAGACTCCTGGCTGTATGAGCTCAAAAGGGGGCTTCTACTAAATACTGAGCAAAGGGTCTGAATACTTAGGACCATGTGATAGTTCAGTTTGTCTTTTTTAATAAATCTGCAACAATTTACAAAAAATATTTTTTGTGTCTGTCAATATGGGGTGCTGTGTGTCCATTAATGAGGAAAAAAATTAATTTGAATGATTTTAGCAAATGGCTGCAATATAACAAAGAGTGAAAAATTGAAGGGGGTCTGAATACTTTCCGTACCCACTGTATGTGTTAGGCACTATATAACAGATAGATAGTATGAAAGGCACTATATCAGCATTTCTCAACCTTTAAGTATTTGCAACCCGAGTTTTCATAACAGTTTTAATCGCGCCACCTCCTAACATTTTTTTGAAATGTAGATGCATATTTAATTATGCCCACTTAACTTTTATCGACATTTATCTAACTCTCTATTTATTGTTCTAGTATCAGAATGTAGTTTAAGTTCATTTGTTTTGGTTTCAACAGTTGTTTTTTTCATATATTTGATTCTTGTTTTTATTTTTTTCGCACCCCCGTTTTTGTAACTTCATGCCCCCTAGGGGGACCCGCCCCACAGGTTGAGAACCACTGCACTATATCATAGATAGATTAGACAGAAAGGCACTATATAATAAATATGTGACAGGCACTATATGATAGATAGAAAGATAAATAGATAGATAGGTACTATATAATAGATAAATGTGAAAGGAACTATATAATAGATAGAACCTGTCTATCTATCTATCTATTTAATAGATAAATATGTGTTAGGCACTATATAACAGATAGATAGTATGAAAGGCACTATATAATAGATAACTATGTGAAATACACTATATTATAGATACATAGATAGATAGAGAGAGTAAAAGACACCATATATTAGATAGTGTGAAAGATGCCCGGACACAGACAGACACGGAAGCCAAATGTCCCAAAGCACACATTTAATTCCTTCTTCACCTGCTCACATAATAAAGTGCACAAATCACCACCAATAAAGTCTGCTCAGGCCTTTCTTTGTCTTTTTTTCTGCCACCTCCACTCCACTCCACTCCACTCCACTCCACTCCACTCCACTCCACTCCACTCCACTCCACTCCACTCCACTCCTCACAAGCTCCATCCTCTTCCACCCGACTCCAGCTCCCTGAGTGGAGTGAGGTGGCCTCCTTTATACTGCAACTGAAAGTGCTCCAGGTGCTTTCTAATTAACATCCGGCAGCACTTCCGGTTGCGGGGGAAGTGCTGCATGCCAAGGCTCCGGAGCTGTCCAGGTTCCCCCTTGTGGTGACCATGGACCCCCACAGGGTTGAGGTTCCCATATCCATATCCGTGGCACTGATGCAATCCAAGGGTGCTGCTGCCTTGCGCCCCAGGGAAGATGATGCCCCTCTCCCAGTCCTTCCCTTCTCCAGGTGTCCCGGTGGGGCAATGTCCCAGGTCGTAGGCCACGATAGATAGATAGGTCAAAGGCAGTATATAATAAATACTGAGGTAGATGTACCTTTTGCAGAGAGAGACAGAGAGAGAGAGACAGAGACCTCCAATTACTCAAACCAACTGTCCACTGTCCCCCTGTCACCAGTTTATTTCAGACCCACCATTATGAACTTCACCAGTCTGTGGACACCACACAGTTTACAGACCTGAGACTAAACAAGTCATTTCAATGATTGACACACAGGCTTTCAGTCCAGTTGGTCTAATAGTGGAGCTCTGGAGTTGTCCAACCCTGGAAACCTCAGAGATGCACAGAAGTCTTAAATCTTGAACCAAACCATTTAATCCGCTATCTACAGACCCACCTAATCTTCTTAAGGGCTGTGTGGGGGCCCATGGTCAGATTTACAATCACCGTGTTCTGGGTGCACGACTAATGGCCCATGATGGCAAGAGGCCTTTTCACCACTCGCAATCCTCCCGTGGAGTGGCGAGATTAAGAACACTAACCTCATCCACTCAATTTCCGGGACCAGTCCTTGCGCCCCTCTTCACCGCTCCACATGGCAGGTTTTCCTCGTGCTGCGTTGTTTAAAGTATAGTCGGGTGTCTGCCAAGTAGCTCTGTTCACAAAGCGACAAGTCACGCATTGGCATGTTGGAGTTGTAATTCAGCCTCGGGGGTAATGGAGAGTGCGGAGATCAATTCATAGCACCTCGGCGGGTCCTAACTATTTAGAAGGAACGGGTTTTATAAATGTGGGAAATCCGAAGGGCTCAGAAATGAACGTCTTTCTCCGGCCAGTAGATGGCAGTGTTTACCCACTTAACATCATTTCTTTTTCCCTCGGGTCACTCTCCTGGGTATGACGTTGAACTGCAATCGCCCTGTAAACCGTCCTTCAACTTGCACGGACAAGTACGTATTGCTGCAGACAGTGCTAAAGTGGGCGCGTTATATTTTCAACTTCAGCCGATGTCTCCAGTCTGCAGCAATACCCTTCACAATAACTTAGGGGTTGGTGGCAGGATTGGCACTCCAGCCACCGTAAAAAGTTTACGCAGCTCTGGAACGACAGACAGGAATCGTTTCTGCTGTCTGTGGGAGTTGCTGTGCTGCAGCCGCTCATAGAAAAGGGGGCTGCTGCCTGCCTATTCAAGTTTAGGTGACTCCTCAGCTTTCACATTTGATCAGAACGTATGAGGAGTATGAGCAACAATTTACACCCTTCCCTAACGTCAACCTCGGGGTACAAAATGTGAATTTCCCCTTGGGATTAATGAAGTATCTATCGATCATATAGCCTTTCATATCTATCTATCTATCTATCTATCTATCTATCTATCTATCTATCTATCTATCTATCTATCTATCATATAGCACCTTTCATATCTATCTATCTATCTATCTATCTATTTTATAGTGCCTTACACATATCCACATATCTATCTATCTATCTATCTATCTATCTATCTATCTATCTATCTATCTATCTATCTATCTATCTATCTATAGCACCTTTCATATCTATCTATCTATCTATCTATTTTATAGTGCCTTACACATATCCACATATCTATCTATCTATCTATCTATCTATCTATCTATCTATCTATCTATCTATCTATCTATCTATCTATCTACCGGTTTTTGATGTCACTTTGCTTGAGTCCCTAAAAAATAAAAAGGATTCTCTAAAGTCCCTGCTGGATGAACAGGTGAAGGGCGCCATTGTCAGGGGGAGATTCCAGAATATTTCCCAAATAGACGCCCCTACGCAGTTTTTCTTTTCATTGGAGAAGAAGGTTGCTCAGGCAAAAATCATTCACTGTCTGAAAACTGCAGATGGGACTGAAATGACGGAGACCGAGGAGATCCGGGAATTTGCCTTCAAATTTTACAAAGACTTATTCTCTGCAGAAACAGTGGACTTGTCTTCAAACACAGAACTTTTCTTTAATGACCTACCACAGCTGACTCCATCCACCAAGGAAGAACTCGACCTGCCACTATCGCTGGAGGAGCTCACTAGTGCCCTTGGGAGTTTAAATCAGAACAAAGCCCCTGGGATCGATGGACTTCCCGTCGAATTCTACAAGTCCTTTTGGGATATCATGGGTAAAGACTTCCTGACTGTGTTTGTGGAGAGCATCAGGGATAAAGAACTTCCTGTGAGTTGTCGAGAGCAGTTTTGACTCTTTTACCAAAAAGGGGATCTCTGCAACATTAAAACTGGCGACGGTCAGCCTGCTCTGCTCAGACTATAAAATCTTTTCTAAAGCGTTGGCTCTTCGTCTGAGGACTGTCATGAACTGCTTGGTGGCCTTCGATCAGTCATACTGTGTCCCTGAACGATGCATTTTTGATAACATTTTCTTTGTGCGGGATTTGGTATCTGCTTCTGACATTTTTGGGTTTAAGGCGAGTCTCATCTCATTGGATCAAGAGAAGGCCTTTGACCGGGTAGACCACCAGTATTTATTTACAGTTCTAGAGAGGTTTGGTTTTGGTGAGACCCTTCTAGGATATATTAAATTAATGTACACCAATGTGTTTAGTGTTTTAAAATTAATGGAGGGTTGGGAGCCCCATTTTCATTCGTCAGGGGTGTGCACTCTCCGGTATGTTATACTCGCTGTCCATAGAGCCCCTGCTCCACAGACTTCGCCAATGGCTTCACGGCCTGTCATTGCCTGTGTGTCCCACTGCATCCTTTAAGGTGGTGGCATATGCTGACGATGTCACAGTTGTCATCACTGAACCTGACGATGTTGTCCTGCTGCAGGACTGTTTACAGGTGTTTCAAACGGTGTCATCTGCCAGGGTCAACTGGTCCAAATGTAATGCCTTTCTGATGGGCAACTGGGACTGTCCTCCCCCAAACCTCCCAAGTGGTTTAACATGGAACTCTAAGGTATTTAAACATCTGGGAATTTACATTGGGAAGTCTGGAGCCACAGCTGATAACTGGGAAGGTTTAATTGACCAAATTCAGGGAGACTGAAGAAATGGAAATGGGTGGTCGCTAAGCTCTCTTTTCGGGGTAGGGTGCTAATTATTAATAATTTAATTGCTTCAATGCTTTGGCATAAATTTAGGTGTGCAGATCCTCCAGTTTGGCTGTTAAAAGAAATTCAGGGGATATTACTGGATTTTTTTTGGGACAAACTTCATTGGGTGAAACGCAGTGTGATACATCTGCCTGTGGATGAAGGTGGTCAGGGCTTGGTGGACATTCTGAGTAGAATTGAAGCTTTTAGGCTGACAGATTTACAGCGTCTCTTGTATGCCCCTCAGCCTTTACTGTGGAGGAGTTTAGCATTCGCTTTTTTTCACAGGGTCGGAAATCTTAATTTTGATTGGCAACTCTTTTTAATTGATGTCAAGCGATTGGCGCTATCTGTGCTGCCCACCAATTACCACAACACGTTATTGATTTGGCACACCAAAACGAACAGAGTGGGAATTAATGTGGAGTCAGTCTTCTGGTTACTTGAAGAACCGGTAATATGGAATCCAGTCTTGGAGTTTGACTCGGTCAGTTTAAACTCACTGCTAATGAACAAAGGCTTTACCAAAGTAGCCAACTTTATTGATCCAGTCAGCAACCAGTGGAAGTCTGGGGCAGCTGTGGCACGTGAGCTTGGGATTAGGTCTGTCCGTCTTGGGGGGTCGATAATCAACAAACTTAAAGTCTCTTTAGTGCAATTGGGTGCAGGTCCTCTGTGTGAGGATTATATCTCAGGAGATCTCATAAAAGAGGCAGAACCTCCTGAATTTGAAATTAAAATTAAACCAAAGGTAAAAGATTTTATCAGTTCTAATAACTCAATTTTAACAATTAATCACATAAATGGAATTTCTTTCCAAAATTTGTCAAAAAAAGAATTGTATGACTGGTGTCTTAAAGTGTCCCATTTTATTCATTTGAAAGACATGACTGATACCCTCTGGAGGAACACTCTGTGTCTGCATGACACGACATCTCCAGCATGGAGGACTTTATATAAACCGCCAGTTGAGAAAAGAGTTGGTGACCTGCAGTGGAGGATTCTACATGGAGCAGTAGCCACCAATTCATTTTTAAAAACCATTGGTGCCAGCACAACAGATCAGTGTCCATTCTGCCTTCAGAAAGAAACAGTTTATCATTTATTTCTGTATTGTACCAGATTACAACCACTGCTGCATTTTCTTGATTTATTGTTGATGGATTTGGGAATTATATTTAATAACCTCATTTATATTTTTGGAATGCCGGTGTCAAGAGTTTGTAAAGACAATGTTTACTTGGCAATTTTTTGTTAGTCCAGGCCAAGATGGCAACGTTAAAAACGAGAAGAAATAGAGATAAAGATCAGAAAACTACTGATGCTCTGTTAATGTTTAAGGTCCTCCTTCAAAGGAGATTGAGAATTGAATTTGAATATTTTAAACTAATTAATCAATTAGATATATTTAGAGAGATCTGGGCTCTAAATGATGTTTTATGCTCCTTGGAAGATGAATGTCTAGTCTTAAAGTATGAGTAGGAAAACTGTGTTATTAAATGTTGATTAATTTTGACTGTTAATTTGACTGCAATTATGTTATAATTGTTAATAAAGGTCTGTTTAAAATTAAAATTATCTATCTATCTATCTATCTATCTATCTATCTATCTATCTATCTATCTATCTATATCTATCTATCTATCTATCTATCTATCTATCTATCTATCTATCTATCTATCTATCTATCTATCATATAGCACCTTTCATATCTATCTATCTATCTATCTATCTATCTATCTATCTATCTATCTATCTATCTATCATATAGCACCTTTCATCTATCTATCTATCTATCTATCTATCTATCTATCTATCTATCTATCTATCTTTCACATCTATCTATCTATCTATCATATAGCACCTTTCATATCTATCTATCTATCTATCTATCTATCTATCTATCTATCTATCTATCTATCTATCATATAGCACCTTTCATATCTATCATATAGCACCTTTCACATCTATCTATCTATCTATCTATCTATCATATAGCACCTTTCATATCTATCATATAGCACCTTTCATATTTATCTATCTATCTATCTATCTATCTATCTATCATATAGCACCTTTCATATCTATCTATCTATCTATCTATCTATCTATCTATCTATCTATCTATCTATCATATAGCATCCTTTCATCTATCTATCTATCTATCTATCTATCTATCTTTCATCTATCTATCTATCTATCTATCTATCTATCTATCTATATCTATCACCTTCTTTCATATCTATCTATCTATCTATCTATCTATCTATCTATCTATCTATCTATCTATCTATCTATCTATCTATCTATCTATCATATAGCACCTTTCATATCTGTCTGTCTGTCTATCTATCAATGGAGTTATTATGCTGAATCTGCAGGTGTTTGAATGAATGGTCTCAATGGGACTTTTGAACCTTTTAGATTAAATGGACAAACAAGTGATGAAACTAAGAGGACATGCCCCGGGATACACAGAGTACAGTTCCTAGAAATAGTTCATTAACAACAACAACAACATTTATTTCTATAGCACATTTTCATACAAATAATGTCGCTCAAAGTGCTTTACATGGTGAAAAAAAGAGAAATAAAAGACAAAGTAAGAATTAAAATCAGAGAACACTAATTAACATAGAATGAGAGTAAGGTCCGATGGCCAGGAAGGACAGAAAACAACAACAAAAAAAAAAACTCCAGACGGCTGGAGAGAAAAAAATAAAATCTGCAGGGGTACCAGGGCCACGAGACCATCCAGTCCCCTCTGGGCATTCTACCTAACATCAATGATCAGTGCTCATTGTATTCAGGGTTCTAATTGAAGGACTTGATGATGACGGTCACGTGGACTTCTGGCCTTTAATCCATCAATGTAAGGACATCACAGTGCTTTGATCAGGTGGACAAATTGTAGTAAATAGCTTCCTGTTACCGAGTACAGAGAAGGCCAGAAGGAGTTGCATTGCGTCTTTGTGGACCTGGAGAAAGCAAATGACAGGGTGACTGAGAGGAGCTGTGGTGTTGTATGAGGAAGTCGGGAGTGGCAGAGAAGTACATAAGAGTTGTACAGGATATGTACGAGGGAAGTGTGACTGTGGTGAGGTCTGAGGTAGGAGTGACGGAGGTGGGATCACATCAGGGATCGGCTCTGAGCCCTTTCTTATTAGCAATGGTGATGGACAGGCTGACAGATGAGATTAGACAGGAGTCCCCGTGGACTGTGATGTTTGCTGATGACACTGTGATCTGTAGCGATAGTAGGGAGCAGGTTGAGGAGACCCTGGAGAGGTGGAGAAATGAGAGGAGATGAGTGAAGGTCAGTAGGACCACCAAGACAGAATACATGTGTATGAATGAGAGGGAGGTCAGTGGAATGGTGAGGGTGAGGGAGTAGAGTTGGTGAAGGTGGAGGAGTTTAAATACTTAGGATCAGCAGTATAGAGTAATGGGGATTGTGGAAGAGAGGAGAAGAAGAGAGTGTAGGCAGGGTGGAGTGGGTGGAGAAGAGTGTCAGGAGTGATTTGTGACAGACGGGTATCAGCAAGAGTGAAAGGGAAGGTCTACAGGACGGTAGTGAGACCAGCTATGTTATATGGGCTGGAGACGGTGGCACAGGAGACCGTGCTGGAGGTGGCAGAGTTAAAGATGTTAAGATATGCATTGGGTGTAACGAGGATGGACAGGATTAGAAATGAGGACATTAGAGGGTCAGCTCAGGTGGGATAGGTTGGGAGACAAAGTCAGAGAGGCAAGATTGTGTTGGTTTGGACACGAGCAGAGGAGAGATGAGGGGTATATTGGGAGAAGGGTGCCAAGGATAGAGCTGGCAGGGAAGACGAGAAGAGGACAGCCTAAGAGAAGGTTTATGGATGTGGTGAGAGAGGACATGCAGGTGATGGGTGTGACAGAGCAAGATGACAAGGACTGAATGGTATGGAAGAAGATGGAAGGAGTGGTGGCTCTGAGGCTAAGGATCTGCAGTGGTATCCCAAAGGTTGTCGGTTTGAATCCCCATCACTGCCAAAAGAGATCCTACTCTGCTGGGCCTTTGAGCAAAGCCCTTAACCTTCAATTGCTCATACAATGGCTGACCCTGCGCTCTGACCCCAAGGGGTATGCGAAAACGAACACATTCCTAATACGAGAAATTGTATAAGGTGAAATAAAGAACAGAAAAAAAAAAAGATGATCTGCTGTGGCGAACCCTAACGGGAGCAAAGAAAGCAGAAGAAGATATAATAGAAGCAGATTATGGAAAAGGATGGATAATTAAATGAAAAAATGAAAAATCAGAATATACCAAACCAGCTGCAATTCTACAAACTAGACAATCACAAATCCCCAGCCTCCACTTCAGGGGAAAAATATATATATATATATATATATATATATATATATATATATATATATATATATATATATATATATATATATATATATATATATATATATATATATATAAAGAATCCTACGCGTAAAAGTTCAGTGATTTTATGTGACTTTTAATGTCACTTTTTTTGTCACACTTTAAATCAGGCTTATTTTAAAACCTACATATATGTGTTTGGTATCATTCTTTTCAGAATTTATCGGACTTTAATGTGATGTCGTTAGTTTTTCAGATTCTTATTCTGTTTTTAAATTATAAACTAAAAAATATCAAGAACTCACGTCCCGTGAGATGAGAGTTTGTACCAAGAGATTTAACTACACCCAGGGCTGGAAATAAAAGACAAAGAGCAGGCCAGCCACTGTACAGACTTTTATATGTCCAGAGCGTCGCATGAGACGCAGATCACATGTCACGGCAGCAGCAGCTGATCGAACAAAGAGGAGGTAAAAAAAAACTATTTGTTTCCCATTGTGTCCTTGTTTAAGAGGGGGTTTGGGAGGAGCGACCGCATACTACTTGGGGTGCATTCAACCCACCCCATAGCACGAGTAGCAGAGATGTGAAATGGCTGGCGCATACCGCAGGCCGGGTGGGGGTTGGCGAGCGAAGCAAGCAGGGGTGCACCCCCTAACACACATATATATATATATATATATATATATACAGTGGTGTGAAAAACTATTTGCCCCCTTCCTGATTTCTTATTCTTTTGCATGTTTGTCACACAAAATGTTTCTGATCATCAAACACATTTAACCATTAGTCAAATATAACACAAGTAAACACAAAATGCAGTTTTTAAATGATGTTTTTATTATTTAGGGAGAAAAAAATCCAAACCTACATGGCCCTGTGTGAAAAAGTAATTGCCCCTTGTTAAAAATCACCTACCTGTGGTGTATCACACCTGAGTTCAATTTCCGTAGCCACCCCCAGGCCTGATTACTGCCACACCTGTTTCAATCAAGAAATCACTTAAATAGGAGCTGCCTGACACAGAGAAGTCGACCAAAAGCACCTCAAAAGCTAGACATCAGGCCAAGATCCAAAGAAACTCAGAAACAAATGAGAACAGAAGTCATTGAGATCTATCAGTCTGGTAAAGGTTATAAAGCCATTTCTAAAGCTTTGGGACTCCAGCGAACCACAGTGAGAGCCATTATCCACAAATGGCAAAAACATGGAACAGTGGTGAACCTTCCCAGGAGTGG